>NW_026057582.1:69041887-69342123 GCF_023721935.1 Panthera uncia
TATATATATATATATATATATACATATATATATATACATGTATATATGTATATAATCTGAAATGACATTTTTAGTGGAACAGGGTTCTGTTCTAGGTTCCATTCTCATCAAATTCATCTAAGAAAAATATTGCATAAGTCTGGATTGAGCAGAGAAAAGCAGTGGTGGCTAGAGGCCATGATAATATACCTCAATGATCAACTACAAGTCTAATTGACCAGGGTCTGAAATCCAAATGTGTGTTTGTGCTGAAGGTGCGTCTCCCAAGGGCTGCTCATAATTAACCATGGAACCTGGTAGGGATCCTGAAGCAAGTATGTTACTGGAAAATGTGGGACTCCCTGACAGGTGATTTTGGCTTAAGGGCTCCCCCATGGCCTTGCTGAACCTTCCTCATAATCCAGGATTGGATCTCCAATCAGATTGAGGGAAAACTTACTCAGTTAGGCACCTAGAGCATACTCATGGATCACTGGATTTCAGGTCTCAGTTACAAAAATAATAATAATAATAATAATAATAATAATAATAATTGGAACTCTAGATTCTAAGTTTGATGTAATTCCAAGATCTATTCAATGGGAAGTGATAATAATACCATAAATGTAACTTCCTCAGAATCATAGGGCATCAGTAGATTCAAATAGGAAAAAACAAAAGCTAACAAATGAGGAAGATTTCAACATCTTTGAAATTGTATTAGTCTAAGAGTAGTTTATATTTCTTTAAAAGAAATCAACTTGTAAGTAAAATAGGGTCACAGGAAGTACATAAAAATAGTTTGGTAGTGCTTTTTAAAAGAAAATTTTTTAATGTTTATTTATTTTTGAGAGAGATAGAGAGAGACCGACTGCAAGCAAAGGAGGGGAAGAGAGAGAGGGAGACATAGAATCCGAAGCAGGCTCCAGGCTCCGAGCTGTCAGCACAGAGTCCAACACGGGGCTAGAACTCACAAACTGAGATCATGACCTGAGCTGAAGCTCAGTTGGTTGAAGATCAACCACTGAGCCACCTGGGTGCATCAGTTTGTAGTGCTTTTGAGACAACACATGACCACATACATATACACTCCACTGATTTAAAGAATCTAGCCTTTCATTCTTCTATCAGGAAACCTCAAGTTTCCCTTCCACTTCCTCTCCTGTGCTGGATATACTGGATGGCTCCTTCTGTTGCAGGCCACCCTTCTTGATGTGTGTTAGTGTGGCTCACCACCTGGTCTGTAGAGGTCTTTATCTTAATTTTTTAACCATCCTGGTAGAATGTGGCTTTCCATTATTTAAGTTTTTAGGAAAGACCAAAAGATATGCTTTATTTTCTCATTCACAGATATCCCTAGTGGACTTGTCCTGCCAGCTCTACAGATGTATATGGATAGCCATGAATGTAGTTTAAGCTCTCAGGCTAGGAGCCAGAAAAGGTAATACAAGAGATATTCAAAGACGAACTGCTCAGCAGGCATTTGAAAATACTAGATTGGAATTCAGGAGAAACTATACCAATGGATATAGATTTAAGGATTGTCTGCATTAAAACAACAACTGAAGAATCAGAAGAGATCCATTTAATGAGGGAAGAAGTGTAGAGAGAACAAAGGGCCAAGACTGAATCTTAGAAAATGCCAATGTGACCTGGGTTTGGGGACCTATTTGAGCCTCTCTACAGGTCAGCCCTTAGACCTTTCCATGGTCTCTACTATCTCTCTGTGTACTTTATTTCTTTCTGTCTGTCTTTGCAGAAGCTCCCACAAACTCAGCCTTCTCCATTTGACAGTTTCTAGCACCATTCCAACTTGGGATTCTGTTCATGTCAGCTACACGGTAGCATAGTCTCCCCAACTTCCCTGACTTCCTTTGAAAATTATCTAGACTCTCCTTTCCTCGGGGTCTTTCTCAGTAGCCTCTATAATAAAGCACAAAAATACACACAACAGAACACGTGCAAATATGCACACATGAGGGAAATCAAAAATAAAAAGAACAAGAAATACAAACCGTTAAATGTAGTTTTTAATCTCTAATTGAACAAGTAGGGGTAAGTGGATACCTGATTGTCTCCATTTAGCCCTAGGTTTTCGTTTCCCCACAGATAAGAGCCCATTACAGTTTCCTTCTTGCCTCATTCATTGTCTTAACCCCTCTTTAGGAGACACCATTTCAGAAGTTCTCTTAGGCTTAGCACAGTAATTTTCAAACTCTCTTATCCATGACCCATAGTAAGAAATACACTTTATATCATCGCTCAGCAAACACTTAGCTGAGTGTGTGTACATGTGTTTGAAACAATAATTCCTATCCTTACTGCAACAAATGATATTATTTTTCTTCTACTTTTTTCCCCCCTGTTGTTGGTTATTACCTACTAAACTAATCCAATGACCATCTATTGAACCTAGAGTAGAACCATGTTTTGAAAAATCCTGGTTCAGAGACAACAATCATGCACGCAGATAAAACACATGGAGAAGTAAAAATGTTCCCTTTCTCTCAAAGGGGTCATTTGCATTTCCCTAGACCCAGCAGCCCTCATCCACAAGTCTTCTGCTCAGTTTGGCATTTTCCTGTTTTTGCTCATATTTTCAGCATTTTCCCACATTTACTCATAGGAGTCTATGGGGAAAGGGTTGAAACTCTGGCAAGAGGTATTCCTAATTACAAGGGCACAGGAGGAGGCCAGAGAGTAATAGCACTTACCTCATATCTTTTCTCAAATGTCACTTCCTCTGTGAGGTCTTATGTGGTCATTGCACCTAAAATCCAGACCTCTACTAATGCATATATCCCTATTCTCCTTCAATATTTGCTTTTCCTTAGCAGTTGACAATATCTAATATTTTATATATTTAAAATACCTATTTAATTTATTATCTGTTTCCCCACTGTCATAGTAACTCTAAAGGAACAGATGCAAAGAACCAGAGTGTTTTTTTGGAGGAAAACTTAGAAGCAGAGAAAGAAAAAATAAACATTTTTCCTGAGCTCTCATTATCCAGGAGGAATGTGCCTAGGCCAAGTGAGGCTAGACTGCATACCCTATAGCAAGCATGCAACAGAGAGGAACCCTTATCCACATAGCACTCTACACATTTATAGGTACAGGGAGAGAAAACAGCTTTGAATGTAACAAAGGAAAGTTCTGTTCAAGAAAACAGCCTTCTAACTTTCTCTTAAAACCTACTAAAGATTTTAAGGGAAAATTTTAAGGGAAAAGACACGATCAGACTTGCTTTTAGAAAGTATACTTTATTATAGTGTGAAGTTGGTTAGACTGGCTATTAGCAGTTCCTCTTGTCACTCTCTCTACCTTCTGAAATTGGCTAAGTTTTCTCCAGGTTAAGGAATTTGGCTGGTCGAGACCTCAATAAATCTTAGGTAGTTCAGGGAGACACTTGGCTCCATTAGCTGTAAAGAATATGTACTTGAGGGTTGCCGATGCAGTCATTATGTGCAAGGCAGAGAGAAGACGGATTACAATATAATTTTGTGTACTTTATTCCAATTTTTAAAATGATAGAAGATAAATCAGGAAAAACTTCTTTTCACCTTGTAACTCTAAGGAGCCTAATCAAAAATGTTTGCTATCTGGTATAATTTGCTTTTTACAAGATTTTAATAAAATATGATTCCTTTCTACAAGGACTCTGAAGTATTAAAACACAGTAAAACCTTTTTTTTTCTCTTATACTGATTAGGAATTTTATTAGAACCTTGGATTTCTTAAATTTCGCCTCTAGAGCAGCACTATTTAGGAGGGACAGAATGTGAGGCACAAGTATGTATGCAATTTAAAACTTTTGTATACTACATTAAAAAAAGAAAATAGGTGAAATTAATTTAATATTTTATTCACATTAATGTATCTAAAATATATCTATTTCAACATGTGACAATGTAAATAATTAAATGAGACATTTCACATTCTTTTTTCTTATAATAGACTTCAAAATCTGGCATGTATGTACTTAACACATATAGCATGTCTTAAGTCAGAATAGCCACATTTTAAGTGTTCACTTTGCCTAGTGGCCTAGTGGTTACCGTATTGGACAGGCATATTTCTAGATCTTTTTTTGAGAGAAAACATTGGTAAAATGAGATCAGGAAAGGAATGTTTACTGAGTACCTACTGCCGGCCTGACTGTACAGGCAATTTTACATTGATTTAAAATTTAATACTCACAAACGCATGTGAGGTAGTTCTTACTATACTCACATACTGCCACTCAGAGGTTTAATGAACTTATCAAAGGTCATCCAGCTAATAATTCTAGTTGGCCCCAAGATATCCTCTGTCCACCCCTCTTTTCTCCCTCAAAGGAGATATCCTTACTAAACCTTTTATTATCAATAAATGCTTAAGCTATAGTAAATATTACCCAAATCCTAAATTGTTATCTATTAAGGCAAGGAATAAGGAAACTGTATTCATTTTCTTTATTACTTCTTTATTATTATTATGCATACACTACCATGATATCACAAAAAAAATGTAAATTTGGATTCATTGATTTGTATATTTCAAGACATGTTTTTCACAGAGCTCATAAATTTGGAATCTCTAAAATGATACCTAAAGCTGGTGCTTGTCAGCTTCTGTCATTATCAGATCAGTCTTTTTATAAACTGAATTTCTTGGTCTTGGTTGTGAAGGGCATGTGAATATGACAGTGTCAAGGTCTGACATGGCTGAAGAAAATATGTTTGTTCTGATTTGCTGTGCATGAAAAATATTAATCCCACAACATGTAGGCCTATATTTACAAGCCATTGCAAATTGATGCTCTGCATATTTTGGTCACAGATAATTCTAACATAGTTGAATGTGAAATTGGCCATGCAGTATTAAGAAGATAAAAAAGTAATTGTTGTACATATTTTGTTGTTTGAATTTGACATATTCTACTACTTGAGAATTGCTTTATTTTGATAACCTGCCACTGATAAAAAAAAATAAAAACAATTTTCAAGAGTTTATAAAATGTTCTATGCTCTATCTGATTGAAAGACAAGAAAACAATTTCTTTCAAAAGTATAAAATTCCAGATACTACTATTGTAAAAGAATAGATTACGGAAAAGAAGCTATTTTGAAACAGAGATTGATTTAGTCCTATAGAAAAATAATGACACATGCATCAGAACAGATATGCAAAGATAATTTTATAAACTCATACTCTCAAATAAGAAAAAATGTTAAAGTTTTATCTATGATTTAAGCAAAACTGAAATACAGTATACATATATATTAGATAGAAAATTAAAAGAAATAAAAACCAAAAAGAAAGAGCTCTACTTTTGATAACTTAATCACTGACTAATGTATAATTCATATACTTTTATTGGTGAACAGGAATTCACTTTTTCTTGAAAACACTACTCATTTTCTTTGGTTTCTTTTTTTAAAATTTTGAATATTCAAATATTTTTGATGTATTGAAATAATTTTATCTGTAAATAACATGAATGTTGGCAAGGATGTGGAGAAACAGGAACGCTCTGCATTGTTGGTGGGAATGCAAACTGGTGCAGCCACTCTGGAAAACAGAATGGAGGTTCCTCAAAAAATTAAAAATACAACTACCCTACCACCCAGCAATAGCGCTATTAGGAACTTATCCAAAGGATAAAGGAGTGCTGATTCATAGGGCATGTGTACCCCAATGTTTATAGCAGCTCTTTCAACAATAGCCAAATTATGGAAAGAGCCCAAATATCCATGAAATATTTATTTAATTTTGAAAGGGAATGAGAGAGAGAGAAAGAGGCACAGAGAGGGAGATGCAGGCTCCAGGCTCTGAGCTATCAGCACAGGGCCCAACACAGGGCTTGAACCCACTAACCGTTATCGCGGTGAGAGCATGACCTGAGCCTAAATTGGCTGCTTAACCGACTGAGCCACCCAGGTGCCCGGGTTGATTACCAGTTTTTGACATGAAAATTAGATATTACAGAATTCGACATAACTATAAATGTTTGTTTTATATGAAGTATGTGATTTTTTAAATCAAATCATAATGCAGATGAAAGTATTTAAACTTTATTTTGAAATTTTATTTGTTTTGATTTGCATTTAAAATAAAATCATGATTCACATAGAAAATTCGGTTCTAAAAGCAACAGTTTTGAATGGCATGCCTTGCAATTTCATGACCCACTTGATCATGATTGATCCACAAATATGGAAGAGGATTCAGAGGTAATTATAGCCAAGTTGAATTATGACAAGTTATAACAATGGGTAAGAACATAATTTTTGAAGTCTGAAAGACCTGAGACTAGAGTTCTGCCTCTCCCATGTAATTACTATTTGACCTTGACATCTTTAAACCTTTTTATTGAGATGAAAATTAGAAATACTAATCATATCTACCCCATAGGATATTAAGTCAGATGATATTTACCAATGGATTAAAGTATGGCACATAATTAGAGCCATGTTAATTTTGAAAGACTATGGGTAAATGGACTCAAACAAATTTAAAGTTTTGTAATGAAATATTCACTTGTGTCATTTTTAAAATTTGGATAACATGCTAATTTTTGTTAAATTTTCCCTCAAAATTTCAAAACAAATTTCTTCTTTCTATGGCAAGTGATTTAGAAAGTAATAAGTACCCTTCTATTCACACCACAGTAAAAAAACAAGTAAATGGGGAGATCTGGAATATTTGTTCTCTTGTCCAATTGAATTGTAAAAATTTCATGTATGTCAGCCTATGAACTAATTAGTCAAGTAACTTGTGTGCACATTCTTGTTGTCTCTTAGCTTTATTTTCAGACAATGTGCTAATTGTATTTTCCTAGCTGCCTGCTAATCTAATATAATTGTTGCGATATAATAGAATGTCATTTAATAAGTGCATTTTCAGCATCAGATTCAAATTATGTTTGCATACATTTTTGATAACATTAAGCTGTTCCATTTATTCTTAAAGAATTTGAAAGCTTTATTTTTATACTCACTTTGTTTTGTTTCAAATAATGTTGTAACTTGGCAGAGATTGTAGAACTCTTTTCAAAATTTCACTGCATAAACACACTAAGGATTTGAGTAATTTTTATTCCCATGAAAATTATCCCCAACAAAAATAACTTTAACTTTCTTGTCATATTTTTTCTTTAAATTTCTAGTGATTTTGTAGAAGAATTTCTGGCATAATATATAATGGCTTAACATTTAATATAATATATGTTACTTCATCTTAAACCAGATGAATCTCATTGCTAGATTCTTTCCTTTTTTTAAATTTTTACCAACAATTTTAGCTTTAATAGTAATTATATTTCATTTGAAAAAAGTAATAAAAAAGTTATGAAAACTATAAAGGTTATAATAACACTATTATAAACAATCATAGAAGAATCTAAAATTTAAAGTAACTGCTAAAACCATTTCAATACCATGTGTATTAGAGTTCTCCAAAAAATGCAATCAATAGGGTGATTTATAGACACACGAGAGAGAGAGAGAGGGAGAGAGAGAGAGATAATAAGGAATTGACTCAAGTGATTATGGAGACTGACAAGTTCCAATATCTACAGGGTAAGCTGGCAAGGTTGAGACCCAGGAGAGCGGATAGTGTAGTTCCAGTGTGAAGGCAGGCAGGCTAGGGTCCCAGGAAGAGCCTACCTTCACTTTGAGTCAGGCTTTCAACTAACTGAATGAGATCTGCTCAGATTACAGAGGGTGATCTGCTTTCCTCACTCTGCCTATTTAAATATATTCACATCCATAAACAACCTCACAGAAACACCCAAAATAATGTTTGAGCAAATATCTGGGCACCCTGTGGCCCAGTCAAGTTGACACATAAAATTAATCATCACACCATATTATACACAGAGTTTACTATATCATTATTCCCCAGTCCACAACAAAATATGACCCTATGAGTTGAGCCTGCACTCATAGATAATGCCTGATCCTCACCTGGCATTAAATTCAGTGCAAAAATATACACACACGCTATAATAGTTTTCTGCTTTCCACAGTTTACAATTCTTGGCATGCAGGGGTCTGAATCTTTTTGGTACCAGTGTAGCATTAAATTATATTCAATGATTCGATGAAAAGTTGCAAATATATGCACAGAGATGACAGAACAAGCTTTTTCTGATACATGTAAAAAATGAGTTAACCTGGCAAAGCAAGTTAACTAATGGTCTCTGACGTTTTGAATTCAGCATACAACATTCTTGATATATTGTACTGCTTTATTTTATAGTTGAAGTTATTTTCTATTACATTTTTTACTAACTTTCACAGGATCTGAATCCTCTTTGTACTAATTCCTAGCAGCCACTTTTTGTTCTTACTTATGGGTCACAGATCATTACTTGTAGAAGTAGCACATTGAACATCAACTCTCTAAAATTCTATAAAATCTCTAGGAGACCATCTGGAAAGGAAGAATTTTCCACTTGATAATAAGGAACAAGCATATTCTAAATTCTGGTATAGGAATTTAAATAATCCTCCATTGATAATTTGGTATTAAAAATAAGAACCTGTCTGGAATTCTCTCCTTTTCCTTACCTATTTCCTGTTTTTCCTCCAGTAGGTGGGGTTCTGGGCATATTTGGTCAAATTGTTGTGCCAAATCAGCTGTCATACAGGAGCCCTCTCTGCCCGTTAACTTTCTGGCTTCATACCCTATATTGGCAAGCAGAGTGCTTCTGGACATGTGTGCGTTTTGCCATTTTAATGTCCTTCAAAAGCACATTGATAGAAGCACTCTTTGTGTCTCCCTTTAGAACACAAATTATATTCTTATTTGTCCACCATATTTTTGGCCTTTGATTCTTACCTATGTCCTGAGTGAAATTCAATGAGACCTCCCACCTAGAAGGTCTCATTGCATTTTACTTAGAAGCAAATCAGTTTGACATTTAAACCCAGAACAAGGGTTCTTATCCCTGGGCACCTTGTATATTTATGCAAAATTTTGTATGTATGTGCATGTATACACATTTTCCTGGGTAGAGAGCATACTGTTCACTGAGTCTTAACTGTGTTCTTCATCCCAAATAGGTAAAGCCACTGAACCAGTAGGAAGAACCGAGATTCACTAATTTCTTTTTGTATTATGGTTCTTCAGGGTTCTCCAGAAAAACAGAACCTGTCTCTCTCTCTCTCTATATATATATATGAAAGAGTGAGTTGAAAGAGGAATTTTAAGCAATTGGCACACGTAATACAGAGGCTAGCAAGTCTGAAATTCACAGGGCAGGCTATCATGATGGAAATTCTGGCAAGAGTTGATGATGCAATCTTGAGTTCAAAGGCAGTTTGGAAGAAGAATTCCTTTTCTTTGGGGAACCTCAGTCTTTTCTCTTAAGACCTTCAACTGATTGGATAAGGCCCACCCACATTTTGAGAGTGATCTGCTTTACTCAAAGTCGACTGATTTAAATGTCAATCACATCTAAAACATGCCTTCATAGCAACATCTAAAAAGGTATTTGATCAAAAATTGGGAACCATGGCCTAACCAAGTTGACACACAAAATTAACCATCAAGCCTTTTATGCCCAAGGGCATCTTTCTGAGTACTTGCTTTTAATAGTAGTATTCTGATTCCCAATAAACATTCAATAAATGTTAGCTTTGTATTTGCACATTTCAGCCTGCCTTTGGCTTCAGATCCAAGAGGGGCCACCTACCACACCTTGCTAAGAATAGAATGGACTGCAATTCTTTATCCTAACTGTTCTCCAATAGCTTGTCTGAACCCCCTTACCTCTGTGCATGCTATAAAACCTGTTTCCTAATGGGTAAAGTCAATAAGATGAACTAGTCAAGTTGAAAGATAAGTAGACAGGAGAAAAATAAACAAGTAAACAAACAAACAAAAGACAGTGCCCATAATGAAAAAACAGCAGTATAAAGAGAAAACAGAGAAACAAATTTAGAGGTAAATCTTTGCTCTTGCCCTCTAAGTTACTAATTGATTTGCTTCTTGAAATAGGACAAAGTCATGGAATCATGAAGACCCAGTTTCCTAAAAATGTATACTGACTAAATTTAAACTAGCTAATCACTGCTATTTAGCAATTGTGTCTTTAGTTGACTATTTATTCCCTATGAAAATAATTCTTAAGGTCAGGAGGGAGGTTAAGAGTAGATATTTTATTTGAAACAATTTTTCTTAAGATGAATATATACTATCTTTGGAGGACCAGCCCTCACTGGGGAAAAAACCTAGAGCAATCACTGTTACAGATAAGGGTACATCATATTTCTCAGGGATGATATGCTGACAAATATTTGAGACTACTGCTGTAGAATCATAGAAGTGTTTATAACTGGAAAAGGCCTCAAAGTCCATAATGCCCAATCTCATCATTTAATAATGAAATTATGATGTCTCAAAGGGATTCAGAGCCTTGCCATAATCACTCAGCTGTAAGAACTGTTTCAAACCTTTTCCATTTTTTCAAGCTTTTCCTGGCTGCTCTCCTTTCCCTGTCCTTATCTCCTGAAAGTTCACCTCAAAGTCTTAACACCTTTAGCCTTACAGTCTAAATTAAAACTATTATCTTCATTCTACCTTAGCTAAGCTCTCTCTTGATATTCATTTTTTATCTTCCCCTATGCCTCAGAAAAAACTTGCCCTTCCTTTTCGAAGCTAACCCCCAGTGAATGATCTTGGTCTTTCTCATCTCCATCTCAAGACCTGAGAACTTCAACATGTGATCTGAGGATACCAACACCTGAAATATATTTTTTCTTATTTAAAGTTCTATTTTCTGGTCTCCACTTTGATATTACTGAATCAGAATTTCTGAATGGAGGCCAATTTCAGAAGAAACATCATCTTTTAATTTTTTTAATGTTTATTTTTTTTTATTTTTGAGAGAGGGAGAAAGAGGCAGAGAGACAGAGAAACAGTGTGAGCAAGGGAGGGGCAGAGAGAGAGAGAAACACAAAATCCAAAGCAGGCTCCAGGCTCTGAGCTGTCAGCACAGAGCCAGATGCGGGGTTCAAACCCACAAACTGTGAGATCATGACCTGAGCTGAAGTTGGATACTCAACTGACTGAGCCATCCAGGCACCCCGAAGAATCATCATCTTTACCCAAACTGTCTAGATACTTATCCATACTAAATACTTGAGAAACATTGCTATCAATAATGTCCACCAATATTTACCTCTTTCTCTAACACATCCAGAAGTTTCCTCTTAGCTGTCTCTGATATTTGACTTCCTTTCCTCAATATGGTCTACAAATTACACTCAGGGATTATTTATAACACCCTAAAATGGCATTAAAATGACCTTTCCCCAGTCTCTATTCTTCCTGACCTCTTAATGGCATAAAAGAATACTCACATCACAAAGCACTGAACTTCTGAAATTTCAAAGTTGGCGAAAGACAAGGGAAAGAAAATGGTAACATAAGCAGGTGACTTTTGTGTTATTCCAGACAATGAGGCCCTGCTCCAAAACAGGCATCAGATGGGATACTTCAACTCACCATCATCTCAGTAGGTCTCACATAGTGTGAACTACTTGCTCACCAAGTGTAAGTCCAGTGTTAAAAATTGTCTTGTACATGCAACATGGTCCCTACATGAAATTCAACTATGTCTTATGGAGTTGAGAGGGAAGGAAGGAAGGAAGGAAGGAAGGAAGGAAGGAAGGAGGAAAGGACCTATTCCAATTTGTGGGAAAAAAAAATTACTTCTGTTGAATTTTTATAGAAAAACTATGTGTCAATATACAATATGGCACTTCTGTAAAGTAGTTTTGACTTTGTCATTTTCAACTTATGCCATGAGGAATCATAGATATCATAGATAAGATGAAAATTCACTCCTTAACTAACTATACTGTTTATTAAACCATTTCCTTCCTTAGTCTCAACAAGGTATTCTTGTCTGGGTTTTCTTTTATCTTACTGTTCATTCTTGGATCTTCCAGATTCCTTTCCCTAAAAATGAAGGCATTTTTAATCCCTTCTTTCTTCCTTCTTCCTTTACTTTCTCTAGCTTCTTCTACCACAGGCCCAACTGTAGAACAAGACCATCATTTAGTTTCTGAATTCACTCCCACCAAGGATAGAAGTCTTCTAAGAGCACCAACTGTACCAATTTAAGTAGATTTGAAATAAAGTCCTGGTTCCTAGGTAATGAAACTTAGTGATCCAGTCACAAATGTCAAAATGCTGTATTGCTACCCCAGATTTCCTTATTAATTTTCAGATCAATTACTTTATTACTTGGGAATATACTGCTAATACCTAGGTCACCTGGAAGTGATAGGAAGTCTCTGTTTCCTCCTATGTTGACCTTGTCCACAGGTTTAGTTTCTGTCTTGAATCTTATTGGGTAGGCTGATTGTTGGCCTATGCTTTCTGTGAGACATTATCAGCTTCTCTAATTTTAAGTTCTATCAAATAGTGAAGCAAAGAAACGGATGAATTGGCCAGTGAGATAGACCAAAACCTAGAGACAGAGTTCCAGTGGACCCAGGTATAGACACTATGGGAGCTGAAAGTAAAAGAAATGGAGGGATGGGGAAACTTATGGAAAGCTCTTATTTTGCAAGAGGTTAGCCTTTAAGGCACTTTTCATTTCATAACTACTATCCAATATTAGACTGAACTTTAATAGTAACTTTTACAATTTATGATATGTTCTCACTTTTATTCAGAAAAGCACACATTTCTATGTTTGAAAATGTCAAAGAATCACTATGAAATTAGTTCTAATCGGATCCTTGCCATTAGCGAAGTGTGAATTCAGCAGCATTCAGAGGAAATGGCTTTCTGAACATAAAAGTTAATCTATCATGCTAAAAGATCATTGAAAACACTATTTTATAAGCCAAATTGATGGCAGCTATATTAACCAAAATATATTTGCAAAGGAAATTTTTAAGAAGTATATCTTTATTTCTGTTAGATGAAAGTATATGCATGTCTCCACTCATACATAAGCAGTTAAAATTATAGAATATTTTATAGTTGTGAAGAACTTAATTATGAAGTCCAGCACTTTCATCTTACAGATAAAAGTACTAAGGCCTAGAAAAGGCAGACTAAATAACATTTCTAATATCTAACTACTGGCATTACTAACTCTAGAGCTCTTCTCCAATGCTATTTAATTTATGCAACAGTTATGTATTGAATACCTTCTTTGTATATCAGGACAATGATAAATGGAAGAATCCTGTTCCCCCAAAGCCCACAGTACAAAGGAAAAATCATTTAACCCAAATGTCAACTCCTTCAGCCACAGTTACCACCTTCCCCTTAATATTTAAATAAATTCACTCAAGCTCCTGTCATGTGTATGTTGGAAATCATAGCCTTCTTTCCCATCTATTAGCTTCTCTGAAGGTTCATGTTTCTCCTCCCAAACTGACAATTTCCTCCTTTTGATGAATTATCACATTTATGTTTCATCTTTTCCAAAGCACCCATAAATGCAAGACCTTAATATTCATCTTAGTTTCCTAAAAAGTTGGGTACAGTGAAAAGATATTAAATAAGAACTGTACTCTTAGGATCTGTTGGTTGTAATCAATTAAAAAAAAACTCAAATAGTACTAAACTATTTATTCATTCAATAAACAGTGCTTTATTGGTCCAGGCATTGGGAATTAGTAGTGAAAAAATAGTAAAAAAAATCCCTGTTCTTGGGGAGATGAATTTTTCTTGGGGGAAACAGATAAGCAAGCAAATAAATAAATATGTATGTACAGTGATCATACTAGAGATAAGACTAGGGGAGAGAAGGGCATAAGGTATAGTTCACCTTTTATTTATTTATTTTAGTTCATCTGTTAGGGGAGTCAAGGAAGAACTTGTTGAAAAGGTGGCATTTGAAAAGAAACTTGAAGGAATTGAGGAAGTGAGCAATGAGAACATCTGAAAGACAGGAGTTCTAGGCAGAGAAAACAGCAACAGAGCGACACTGAATTTGAAGAAAAGTAAGGAAGTCAGTGTGAGAGACCAGGAAAGTAGTGTATGAGGTCTGGAAGATAACTGAGGTCCATATCAGAGAGCTTTTTAGGCCAAATGAATGTACGTGGGCTTTTACTGATAGTGGAAATTTATGACTAAAGACTGGCTTGGTTTAACTTACATTTTAGGGAATCACTATGTTTACTGAATAGAGAATAGGATGGCAAGAGTAAAAGCAGAGAGGCATTTTGGAGGCTATGGTTATAATCCATGAGAGAGATAATGTGGGTTTAGATTAGGGTAATGATAACAGAAATAATAAAATGGTAAGATTCTGTATACATTTTGATTGAAAAGCTGACAAAATTTGCTAATGGAATACATATGGGTTGTAAGAGAAAAAAGGGAACAACTGGGAGGAAAGAAGTGCCATTTAATAGAATTAGTAAAAAAAAAAAAAGTAAAATCAATAGACAAATTAGTAACAAAATATGTTGTGTTTCTATCCACAAATAGTAAACTAACACAAATTAAATTAAGAAAACAATCCCATTTACAAATGCATCAAAAAGAATAAAATATCTAGGAGTATATTTAACCAAAGAGATGAAAAGTTGTGCTCTAATAACTATAAGACACTGATGAAAAAAATGAAGACAGTACAAATAATGGAAAGATATGCCACACTCATGGATTGGGAGAATTAATATTATTAAAATATCAATACTACCTAACATCTATTGATTCAATAAAATCCCTATCAAGATACCAATGATATTTTTCACAGAACTAGAACAAACAACCCCCAAATTTGTAGGACACCACAAAGAGCCTGAATAGTCAAGGCAATCTTGAGGAATATTAAAGCTACAGGTATCATGCTCCCAGATTTCAAACTGTACTACAGTGCAATAGTAATCAAATCAGTATAATAATGGCACAAAAACAGACACATAAATCAATGGAACAGAATGGAGAGCCCAGGAATAAATCCACACATATATGGTCAATACAATAAAGGAGGCAAGAATATACACTGGAGAAAAGATAGTCTCTTCAATAAATGCTGTTGGGAAAACTGGACAGCTATATGCAAAATAATGAAAGTGAACCACTTTCTTAAACCATAAACAAACAAAACCTCAAAATGATTTAAAAACTTAAATCTAAAACCCAAAGTCATGAAACTCCTAAAAGAAAATATAGGCAGTAAGCCCTCTGACATTGGTTTTACCGATATTTTTTGGATTTACCTCCTCAGGCAAAAACAACAAAAGCAAAAATAAGTAAAAGGGACTACATCAAACCAAAAAAACTTTTGCACAGTGAAGGAAACCATTACCAAAATGAAAAGGCAACCAAATAAATGGATGAATATATTCACAAATGGTATAGCCAAAAAGGGGTTAACAACGGAAATATATAAAGAACTCATACAATATCAAAAAACAAACAATCCAACTAAAAATATGGGCAGAGAACCTGAATAAACATTTTTGCAAAGAGGAAATGCAGGTGGCCAACAGGCACATGAAGAGATGTTCAACATCACTAACCATCAGGTTAGTGCAAATCAGGTAGATGCAAATCAAAACCACAATGAGATGTCACTTTAGATCTGTCAAATGGCTATTATCAAAAAGGCAAGAAATAACAAGTGTTGTCAAGGCTGTGAACCAAAGGCAATCCTCAGATACTGTTGATAGGGATGTAAATTGGCACAGCCACTATGGAAAACAATATGGAGGTTCCTTAAAAAAATTAAAAATAGAACTACCATTATCTGAAGAAAATGAAAACACTAATTCGAAAAGACATATGCACTCTATGTTCATTGCAACTTTATTTACAATAGCCAAGACATGGAAGCAACCTAAATGTCCACTATATAATGAAATATTATTCATTCATAAAAGAATGAAATCTTGCCATTTGTGACAACATGGAAGGACCTAGAGGCTATTATATAAAGTGAAATAAGTCAGACAGAGGAGGACAAATACCATATTTTTTCATTTGTGGAATCTAAGGAAACCAAACAAATGAATATACAAAGGAAAACAGAAACAGACTGATACAGAAAACAAACTGATGGTTGCCAGAAAGGAGGTTAGGTAGGGGGTTGGAATAATTAGGAGAAGGGTTTTAAGAGGTACAATCTTCAGGTGTGCCTGGGTGGCTCAGTCTGGTAAGCATCAGACTCTTGATTTCAGCTCATGTAATGATCTCAGGTCAAGGTTTGTGAGTTCAAGCCCAGAGTCAGGGTCTGTGCTGAGAGCATGGAACCTGCTCTTTCTGTGCCTCTCCCTCTGCCCCATGTGCACATGCTATTTCTCTTTTTCTCTCTCTTTCTCTCTCAAACTAAATAAACTTAAAAAAAAAAGGAGCTACAATCTTCCAGTTATAAAATAAATAAGACACAAGGGTGTAGTGTACAACATAGGGAATATAGTCAATAATATTGTAACAACTTTGCATGAAAACAGTTGGTAAATAGACTTACTGTGGTGACCATTTCATAATGTATATAAATGTTGAATTACTATGTTGTACACTTGAAACCAATATAATACTGTATATCAATTATCCAATTAAATAAAACAATAAATAAAATTTATAGCAAATGCTGTAGGAGAAGTTTTTGGAAGTGGGGGGAATTAAGAGTTTGGTTTTATTCAGTAAATGAGATTCACTGGGTCATCTAAGTTGAAATCTAGACAAGAGATTTGGAAGCCTTCAAGATCAGTTTATATAGGCCATTTGATCTTAGTGACTACATCAAGTCATCAAAGACTCATCTTTTTCTTTCCATTATTCCAGCTCTGTTATTCACAATTACAGTCTTCCTAAGGATGGGTCCCCATGTGATCAAAGGATAACTGCTGTCAGAAATTGAAACTATGTCACCACATGCAGTTGGACAGGCAAGACAATTCTCACAACCATTAGACACAAAGTCTTGAGGCTCTTCTGAATAGATCTTCCCTAAACCAACTCCTGTGCCTCAGAAAATGTCAGGAAACGTGTTGACTGGATTAAGCCTACGTTGTTTTCAAACTAATCACCGTTTAAATGGTATTATGGGATTACCTGATTATTTAGACCAATTTGCTGTCACTACTGGAGGAAGAAGAAAGGTTCATCCAAATGGTTGCTACATAGTCAGGGAAGAGTGGAAGAGATGTTTTAAAGACAGACAATGACCACTATAAATGCACAGAAGAGCAACCATTCTTACAAGTCCTTTGGCAATTCCCATTCTGGGGAAATCTCACTGGATGTTTTATTTTTATTTATTTACTTACTTAATCATTTGTTTGTTTGTTTGATTGATTGAGGTTCCCCAACTCAAAAAGAGTTCCATGTTGCATAACCTTTCCTTCAAAATCTTTCTCATATTTCCTCCTCATATTACTTCTCTGGCTCCCTAAACCCCTCTCCCTCATGTTACCACAAGAATATGCAAAATCCCCATCACCTGTCACTTTAGTATGCAGAGAAATTAGCTTCATGCCAGTTTTGCATATATACAAATTCATGAAGGTGGCCTGTTAAATGAAAGACCGTTCACTCTAGTTACGAACTCTTTAGCAGACGAACCTACAGAAATTTGTAGTTTGGGTCTTTTCCCTTTAAACACATGTAAGTTTTTATTCTTCCCCATCAAGCTCTGTGGGTGAAAGGTAACTATATGGATCTTTTTTAACAGACATGAATTGCCTTTAGAAAACAAAAATAGCAAGATAGGATTATGTGTGTTTATCTGAGAATTTATTGTATTTACTGTTTTAAATAGCTTACCCCTTTTTCACAATAATTATTCAGTGAGTCAAAAACTCTAAATGAAGTATGTACAGAGTGTTATAATAGCTAAACAGAATGGGCATCTAATTCTGCCCAGATGGTGATAAAAACAGGTATTAGGTATCGTTTAGACATTACTGAAACTACTATGGTTTCCAAGAGACACAATTGTATTCTAGAAAGATACCTCTAACAGTTACAGAGGAGCAGTTAGGAGGATGCTAAATAAAACTAAATGCCATGCAGGCAGGAAGCTGCAACAATAGTCTAAGAAGCACAGAATAAGGGACTGGCCCACAAGAGTGACAGGTTGGAAAGAGGCCCCAGTTCAAAGATAATTATGAAATTGAATTATTATTATGCTGTCTCTCTAATATTTCATATAAAACTCACTATAGCAATATGGGGTGATATTTTTGGAAGCCTTAGAATTTAATAAACTATTTGTTATTTTGCCACATTCTTTTGGATTTTGTTATGTTGTCAACATCTTTTTTTCTTCCTCCATTAACAACACCTGAATTTTGCTTCAAGGGCAATGCTCTTCTCCCATTAGATACAATCTGGTTACAGCAATCAAGAGAATCTGTCTTCTTCCATATTCTTCTCTTTTTTTTGGTGCAAAAAAAAAGTGATTTTATTAAAGCATGGGGACAGAACCCGTGGGCAGGAAGAGCTGCCTTCTATATTCTCCAATTGAGACCAATAAGATAGATCTTCTCTGAAATTTGCCAGAGTGGGAGTGGGAAGGAAGAAATAAGGATGATCACAAGCAGCACCTGATGAGACAGTCTATTTGTTGTTACTCCTACAATTCCAAAAGCTGCTCTGATTCTTATATTTTAGATTTTCCAGACTATATTTTAAGTAATATATCCTTATATCTCCCTATAACCTCCCAAGAAATTATTTTCTGCCTATATAAGCTAGGATGGGTTTCTATTCCTTATAACAAAAGCAACCTAAATAACACAAAAGTATGCTAAAAACAAATGAGCCAAAATGTAACAGGGATAAGAACACCAGTCTCCTGATACTTGGTCCAGTAGCTTTCACACCATGTTATGCTACCTGTAAATGCCAAACAAGAGAAAATGTTCTTCAGACATAAAAAATATAGCATCTAATGGAAATGTCTTCTTTAACATTAGAATAAATAATAAGGAAGGATATAATAACCGGTTTAGATCCCACAAGGCAATGGCAAAGAACAACTTGGATATTACACATGTTTTGACTTTATGATAGCACATCCTACCTTAGCCATTTCTGGGGATTATATAAAAATGCTCAGCAAATCTAACACAGTTCTAAGGGTTTGGAAGTAACAGACCACATGCTAACTACTCAGATCTTGTCATCAAAACAATCTGGGAATTTCTGAGCTCTCATTGTTGCTACTGCTACTGCAAAATTCCATGTTGTGGTTTGTGGGTGAATTAAAGAAACTTCAATCAAGACTTTACATTGGAGGTTTTGAAAATAATAAAAAGCCTACTTGAATAAAATTTAAAATAATATTTTTGGTTCATTGAGCACAAGAATAGAATTTAATGGAACCAGGAAGCTCCTTTCTGCTCAGTTTGCCCTCAAGTTTAGGTGATGATCAAACTCCTATGATGATACCTTGATCTTTCTGGCTTCTTGGGCATGAAGGAATTCTCTAATTTATCTGCTAAGTGGGGAATATGGCTTCCACAATAAAAATCAAACTGAAATTTATAATACAGGAACCATTAGAAGGGGGAGGAAAGATGAATTCAAAGAGAAACAAACCAACAGGCTGAACAATCCTGAAAGCTGACACATATCAGTGCTGAAAACATTGGCAGATCGCCAGAAAGTATTTCTGCAGAAGATATTTAAGTTTAGAAGAGCTAACTTTGGAATGAGAAAAGGCAGTTAAGTGGAGAAAAATCAAAACAAAATGGATAGAGGGGAAAAATAGTTAAAATAATCAGAGTTATGTTCAAGAAGAGACACTGACAGTTCCTTTGTTTTAATAAGAAAAATACCAAGAGCAAAAAGTGAGTTTCCCTACTTCTTGAAGAATCTCTAAAAATGAAAATCCATTATAAGTAACCAACAACACTGATGCTTTCTCTGATTTAATAGACTGTGGTCTAATTAACAAGACAAATTACGAATACTGGTAAATAAAGTGCAATTTCCTTGACCCTTGACAAATAGATTTGAAACTATAGGCCATGACCTCCCATTGATCTATTCTCCAAAATCCCTTTGGTAAAGGTGACCTTTTTGTTTTTCCTCATGAAGCCATTTTATTTAGATTCCAAACAAACCAGAGAAGAGGTGACCACAAATTAATCTGGTCACTTGGGAGTTGGGAACCTAAAGTTTCTGGCTCCTGCCAGCAGGAGCTGCAGACAAGGCCAGGTTCTGGGTCTTTCAGGCCACCACAGTTCACCCACCGACGTGCCCCGCCCACCTGGGCAGGCCCTGACCTAGTACCCAGCACAAGTAGGAGCCATCTATGGTGCTAGTGAGAAGGTGCTGGGTTCCATGAGAAGGGAAGTGATGCTCAGGAGGATAGTCCCGACGTTCTGGGTGGGGTTCCACCGCTCTGAAGGGGGATCCCTGCTCCAGGGGCCAAGGACCGGGGGTGGAGGACCAAGGATGGAGACGCAACATCTTGCAGATGCTGGAGTGTCACATGTTGGTCGGCAGGTAGTAAAAGCAGTCGATAGTGAACTTGAGGCATGTCCTGAATTGCCCCCCCTTGCAGTAGATATTGGGGGACCCAAAGATGGCCACCTCTCAACTGTACACTTTCATCCTGAAGGTCACCTGGAAACCCTCAATGTCCTGCGGCCCCTTGAACTTGAGCAGCTGTGCCTTCTGTGAGCCGGCCACTAGCAGTCTTAGCAAAAAATTGTCTACCCAATGCAAGATGGCAGGACAGCAGTTCAGTATTTCTAGATTTTTTTCTTTAATTATATTATTTGGAAATTTTTATTAATTGAATTACAGAATAAATAATTTTTTAAGGAGATTTTGAATTGTGAAAAGAACTTAACAAAAGATAGTATTTATATACAATCAAGTAACAATAGTATAAAAAGCAGATGAAGGAAACTTCCTTGATGACCAAGTGGAAAACATTTTGATTTCCTATACATTGTTTCCCTTCTATAAAAGATAATTTTGTTTGCATGTTGCTTAACTGGATGGCAATCAGTGTGACAGAGGTGTAGTGGCATGTTATAAATATGTCTTCACAGTCTTTTGGCTTTCATTCCTTAAAAACATTTTATGAGCTGTGTAAAGTTACTTTAATAATTAAACTGTGTAAAAATATAATACTACATATGTAGTTTATAGGTGCATTCAGAGTATAAGTAAATATTTTGATCAAAATTGGAGAATAAAAGTAACTTCTACACAAGAAAACTTTAACAAATTATCATTTGAAAACCCGAATTTGCGTGTGTTTCTTTCTTTATAATTAAACAACTTATGGTCTAATTCCAAAGCTTCAACAGCACATGTTTTGAATTATTGTTCTTTTATTTTATTTTTTTTAATTTTTTTTAACGTTTTATTTATTTTTGAGACAGAGAGAGACAGAGCATGAATGGGGGAGGGTCAGAGAGAGGGAGACACAGAATCTGAAACAGGCTCCGGGCTCTGAGCTGTCAGCACAGGGGCCCGATGCGGGGCTCGAACTCACGGACCGCGAGATCGTGACCTGAGCCGAAGTCGGCGCTCAACCGACTGAGCCACCCAGGCGCCCCAGAATTATTGTTCTTTTAAAGCATTCTTCTATTCCCAAATAATCTTTAACATTGCTCTATCATATGTATGAATCTGAATGCAATATTTAATAACTACTGTCATCTATGTAAGCATATGTCTATCAGAAAAATATGG
The DNA here is from genome assembly GCF_023721935.1 of Panthera uncia. Lineage (NCBI taxonomy): Eukaryota > Metazoa > Chordata > Mammalia > Carnivora > Felidae > Panthera > Panthera uncia. Next base: position 69,063,494 of record NW_026057582.1, read on the forward strand.
GGTAACTAGAATTTACCATCCCTACCAGTTATATTTCTACAAGATATCGATGACCTATGCATCAAATCTATTCACAAATAAGCAATGTTTATTTATTTTGAGAGAGAGAGAGAGTGCACGAGTAGGGGAGGGGCAGAGAGAGAAAATTGGAAAGAGAGAATCCCAAGCTCTTTGCTGACAGTGCAGAACCCAACACGGGACTCGATCCCACGAACCGTGAGATCATGACCTGAGCTGATATCAAGGGTTGGATGTTCAACCAACTGAGCTACCCAGGCACCCCAACAATTTTTATCTATATCATTGTTTGAAGAATGGCATCTACTTATGAAAATATTGTTTTAACATTTAAACCTATTTCTAACCTGCGTGGAAAGGGTGTGGTGAAATGGAGCAAAGTTCCTAGACTTAATTGAGATTTTCCTGTTATAAACTATTGAGAAGACTACATTATTTTAATGACTCAAAACTTAATAAAGATATGTAACACATAAAATATTTAAATAAATATCACTATCTTAATACCACAGATAACTTCATCTGTAAGCAATTAAGGCTTAGCTGAACCATGAATTTTTTGGTGAGGAGATTTATTCATGTGTTAGGAATTTCTCCTGGTCCATAATCATTCCAAACTTTGGATTTATGAAGGGAAAACCTTTCATTAACTATAGGTACTTACCAGAGAAAAGCTTTTATTGTTTTTTTTCCCCTCAATTTGTCTAATGAGCCCATAGTAACTCCACCAAATGACAGTTTTCCCAAGGTCATGGGAACATGACAACATCATGAACATGGCAACATGTAGAATATGTGTTTTACAAATGCTGTTTTTTCCTTCATTCAGAGAAGTATCTGAAAGCATGCTTCTATATACTTTCAATTCCATCCCAAAAGCTCTTTCAATTTTCAATTATTTAATGGTCAGTTTATTTTAGAGGGTTTCCTTTTCTAAAGTCTACAGTTGTGTCTATGGCCATACCATCTTGAACGTGCCCAATTTCCTCTGATCTAAAGTCTACAGTTGTACAACCAGATTGTCTTGAAGGTCCCTAACTAAATTGCCTATGGGTACCAACTTTTCCCTTTCAGTATATTAAAATTACTCAAATTAGAAAGCATAGTTTGTTATACAGATATAAAGAAAAATACTCCAATAATTTGGGGTCTCATTCGCTGAGCAATTCTGTTTAGGGAAGGCACCTACTTTTCAATTACTCCATGACACTGTGCAAGTCACTTAACATCTCTTGTTCTCATCTTTCTTCTTTATACAGAAGTTGAACAAGATGGGTCCTTTGGTTTATTTTAAGCTATTACATCTTATTCTATTCTCAATAGCACAATTCTTGAATGCATGAAGGTATTTCTTTCCTAACTATCATTGACTATCAACCTACTATGTGTTAGACTCTACACTAGACACTTTTTTCAAGGTGGAGCTTATTTTTGAGAACACTCTTAGATTTATAGGGGAAAAAACTGAGATGATAATACAGAGTTTATTTACACTCTGCATGCAGTTTCCTCATTTTTATTTTTTTAATTTTTTTAATGTTTATTTATTTTTGAGACAGAGAGAGACAGAGCATGAATGAGGGAGGGTCAGAGAGGGAGGGAGACACAGAATCTGAAGCAGGCTCCAGTCTCTGAGCTGTCAGCACAGAGCCCGACGCGGGGCTCGAACTCACAGACTGTGAGATCATGACCTGAGCCGAAGTCGGCCGCTTAACCAACTGAGCCACCCAGGCGCCCCAATTTCCTCATTTTTAACATCTGACATGAGTATGGTACTTTTGTTAGAACTGATGAACCAATGTTGAACCATTATAGTTAACTAAAGTTCACACCTTATTCCAGTTTCCTTAGTTATTACCTTATATTCTTTTTCTGTTCCAAGATCCCATCCAGGATACTGCATGATGTTTAGGTGTTATATCTTTTTAGACTGTTCTTGAGTGTGACAATTTTTTTTAGATTTTTCCCTGTTTTGTATGGCCCTAGCAGTTTTGAAGAATACAAGTCAGGTATTTTGTTGAATGCTCCTCTAGTAGAATTTGTCTGTTTTTTGTTTTTTGTTTTTTCCTTCACAGCTAGACTGGGGTTACAGGTTTTAGCAAGGAAAATAATAGTTAAACTGCCATTTTATCACATCATGTCAAGGGCACATACCATCACCTTGATTTATAACCTAATATAGATATTGATGTTGACCTTGATCACCTGGCTAAGGTAGTATTTCTCAGGTTTTCTCACTGCTCATCCTCCCCCTCCTTTCCATATGGTCTTCTTAGGAAAAAAGTCACTGCACATCTCCTACACTTAAGAAGTGGGGGTTTATACACCTCCCTTCTATGAAGGCAAATATCTACATAAATTATTTGTAATTCTGCTGCAAAGGAGATTTGTCTTTTCTTCCCTATACATTTATTCAATCATTTATATCATCATGGATTCATGGGAATTTATCTTATACTTTGGATTATAATCTAATCCTTTATTTTATTGCTCATATTTTTCCAGCTTTGGCTATTTGCAATTCTTTCAGTTGGCTCTGTTATCCCTTCAACATACCACATCAATGTAGGTTTTTGTTTTGTTAGTTTTGTTTTGAGCACTCCTTAGTTCAGGCTGCTACAATACAGTACCATACCATTAGCTAGGTGGCTTATAAACAACAGAAATTTATTACTCACAATTCTGGAAGTCTAAGATAAGGGTACCACCATGATTGGGTTCTGGTGAGGAACCTCTTCTGGGTTTAGTCTCCTGACTTACTGTATCCTCACATGACAGAGAGAGAGAGAGAGAGAGAGAGAGAGAGAGGGCAAGCTACTACTTTTCTTCTTCTTACAAGTGCACTAATTCCATTTATGAAGAGTTCACCCTCCTGTCTTAATAACCTCCCAAAGGCCCTGTCTCTAAATACAATCACATTGAGGATTAGATTTCAATATATGAATTTTGGAGGGACACAGATATTCAGGCCATAACACTTCCTTACTTTCTAGCACTACATAATGCTCCAGATTCATCTTATATATTTCCAGATCCAGTCTTAGAATCAACCATTGATCCAAGAAGCCCTGTTTCTTCTTATGTAGACAGTAGTAGAATCCAAAATCTGGGTACTCAATACCCTTGTTGCTACTAGGGTGTCATTGTTTCTGGATCTCTCAAATGACAGATTGAGAAAATGTAATTGCATATATAATCTATGTATTTATAATATAGAAATATTTCTCTATGTAACTATCTATATCTATATTAAGCTAAATATGAGTTCCTACTGGTGTTTCCAGCTCTGATCTTTTACAGCATGGATTATTCTAGTTCTTCCCTTTTCTTATCTCTAACCTCCACCTACGAGGGAGAAACCAGGCTTCCACCATCTTCTATTCATTTATTTAATTCTTCAATTTAAATATGTATATTGTGCTTTATCAGCATTGTTAGCTAATACTCCATAGGAAACAGCTTTATCAACTAAAGTGTTTTACCTTAAGTATTATAGGCTCCACTCATTTCCAGCTCTTTACATAGCACCTTTCCTCTCTATGTCCTTCTTTGAAGTTTTATTCGTACACTTATAGTACAGTTGGATTCTTTCATCACAGTCTGTATTCCATCCTGGGATTCTCCAACTTTCTAGATGAATTTTTAAATATTTGCATACATTAAGGTCACTCTTTGTGTGATAAAATTCTATAGGCTTTTGACAGATGCATACTATTACGTATTCACCATTATCACATAGAATAATTTCAGTCCCTCAATAAAAAACTATTTTTCACTTATTAGAACTTTCTCCCTCTCCTCTAGTAACCACTATATTTTTTTATTGTTTGTATATTTTTAACCTTTATATACCATTTTAAGAATAATAATATAATCGGAATTCTAATGTATGTAACCCTTCAGACTATCTTCTGTGAAAGAAGATAGCAATATACATTTAAGGATACTTCATGTCTTTACCTAGGTTGATAGCTCATTTTCTTTACCACCAAGTAATATTCAGTTGTATGGATGCACCACAATTTATCATTCACCTACTGAAGGATATCTTTGTTGCTTGCAGTTTTTGATAATTATGAATAAAGCTACTAAAAACATTCACTTGAAGGTTTTTTGTAGACATGTTTTCAAATCAGTTGGGTAAATACCTAGGAACTGAACTTTTATGTGCAGCATGACTATGTTTAGCTTTGTTTAAAAAAGCCAAAAAACAAAAAAACTGCCAAAATGTCTTCCAAAGTGGCTGTACCATTTTGCATTCCCACCAGCAATGAACGAGAGTTTCTGTTGCTCCATCTTCATAGTGTTTGGTGTTGTCAGTATTCTGGATTTTGGCCGTTCTAATAAATGTGTACTGGTACCTTACTGTTCTTTTAATTTGTATTACTCTGATAACATATGAATGGAGCATCTTTTCATATGCTTCTTTGCCACTGTATATATCCTTTGGTGAAGGATGCAAATCTTTTGCTCATTTTTCAAATGGGTTATTTTTTCTCTTTTGTTTGAGCTTGAAAAATTTGTATATTTTCTGTATTTGTATATTTTGGGCACCAATCTCATACCTGATATGCAAGGTAAGGAAGACTGAATGGTACAGCTCACACGGATAAGACTCACAAAGATCAAAGATAGATGTGAGTAAGGGTAGTGCTAGTAAATACAATTTCAAAAGAGAGAACAACCATCTTAGAGATTTCTTTGCATGTAGGCATATATGATCTTTTTCATTTTAAGTTATAAGAGAATGAAGCTAATGGGGAAAAAAGGTTGAAATTTAATTTTGAAAAACTTCCTACTCACTAATTCTACTATTTTGCTATTTTTTTCCAAATTGAAACTTATTTAGGGGTTGTCATTTAGGCACCGAAATTTATGTGGCATATGTAAACTTAGAAACTGAAATAATGTAAACATCATCTAAATCTGTAAACTTTATTTCAAAATCAATTTACATAATATGTAAACAAACAGGCTTTCAATCAAAATTTAATCAACTTATTATTAAATATTAATATAAAACTGACATTCCCTCTAATTTATGTAACTACTGATCAAGAAAACCCTTAATGTACTTTGTGGTTTCAAACCTCATTTGTTTTCTTCAAGTACTAGGAAAACATTCCATAGACAAAAATTATAAAAGTCAGTTTATGGAACATAATTTTAATATTAAGCTTATCTCAACTTGAGAAAGTGTATTTTCAACCAATTAAGTCTAAAGTTTTATAGATTCTTTTAAAAATTCATGTTAACTTTTTTAAAGATCTCATGTTCATTTAAAGACATTGACCTGTTATTTGGCAAAAACAACAAAAACCCAGCCTTTAAAATATTTAAACATTTCTACTACTATTTTCTAAGTATGAATAGTTTTGTCTTAGATATAACCACCACTTGAGGTAAGAAAACCAGAAAATGTATTGTCCAAAGTACAGTTCTGTGAATAAGAAAGAGCAATAGTAATGATAACAGTCATAATGAGACAGTGGGCATAAACTGAGTCTGTTCTGGGTAAACTTGGATAAAGGGTTAAGCCCAACATTAACTTAAAAAATCTGAGTCACACATTACCAAAAATACTCAAAAGTTTACAAAATGCCTAGCGTTAGGTGGCACAAATATAATGATGTGTCATTTACAGTAGATAATTTACCAGCAATTTATTTACCAAACTGGTAATACTCAGTTTAGTGTAACAATTAGAAGACTAACTTGATCTTGGCTTGTTAATAAAGGGTGGGAGACTAAATATAAGATAGCAAAATTTTTATTTATTTTATAAAACAATTTAAAAATATACTGAGGAGCGGGGTGCCTGGGTGACTCAATCGGTTAAGTATCTGATTTCAGCTCAGGTCATGATCTCACAGTTCATGAGTTAGAGCCCTACATCGGGCTCTGTGCTGACAGCTCAGAGCCTGGAGCCTCCTTGGGATTCTCTGTCTCCCTCTCTTTCTGCTCCGCTCATGCTCTCTCTCTCTCTCAAAAATAAATAAACATTAAAAAATTTAAAAAAAGAAAAAAAATATAGAGAGAGAGGAGTGCCTAGCTGGCTCAGTCAGTGGAGCATGCAAGTCTTGATCTTGGGGTCATGAGTTTGAGCCCTACCTCATGGGTAGAGTTTAAAATAAAATAAATAAATTAAAATAAATAAATAAATAAATAAATAAATAAAATAAATAGAAAAATCTTTAAAAGGCTTTCCTTCTCCAAACTTATTCACCTAACAAGTTCCCTAAAAAGCCACCATTAAACATTAGTTGCTTTTGTTTAAGGCCACATTTTTGAAAGTCTGTTCAAAGCACATCAGACTGTCAAACCCTACTAGTTATGGCAGAACCCAAGGAATATGTCCTACTTGAGGACTAAAACCTTTTGATAAGACATTTAACATTTGCTTTTCCTTTTACGGAAAGAAAACAAGATTAATAGACCTTACCTCTAGCCTATTTTTAATAGCAGAGGTACACCAACATACTTCTTTCCAGAGATAAGATGAATTTGCAAGAAGGCAGGAGAAAGAGTTAGAAGATTTCTGCTTAAACCTCCTGTATTAAAAAATAATAATAATAATTAAAGTAATCTCTATTCTCAACATGGAGCTCGAACTCACAATCCCCAAATGGAGTCACATGTTCTACCAACTAAGCCATCCAGGCTCCCCTAAATCTCCTATATTTAGAAATCATGTCTCCTTGATTTTATAAAATTTGGGAGATATTTTCCCTTTTTATAGGAAATAAGACAAAAGAATAATGAGCTTCACAATAAATGCACAATAATCTTGGGGTACCAAGATGGGGAACATGTTACCAGTTAACAGAATCCAGAGGATGTAGCTGCAGGGAAAATTTGCCAGAGAGATGTGGCCCTTAGTAGGGAAGCACAACTTGCATGGAGAGAGCTGGGGAATGTTTCAATTAACTATTGATGCATAACACAACACCCCAAAACTTAGTGGTTTAAAACAACTATTTTACTATTGTTCATATTTCCATGGTTTCACTGTGTGGTTCTTCTAATCCACATGATGCCAGGAAGTCCAACAGTCATTTAGAATTCAACAGGGTTGGAAGGTCCAAGGTGGCTCATTCACATAGTTTCCATTTGATAGTGGCTATTAACAATACACTCAGCTGGATTCATCCACCAGAGTATTTTCCACCTGGCCTTTCGATTTGGATATAGCTTTTCACAGCATAGGCTACCAGATTCTAAGGGTCAGATAGTAGAACCTATATGTCATAGGTTGGATTCTCCAGAAGAAGATTCTGAGAATTTTGGGGTGCAGAATATTTATTATTGATCAACACCTGAGAGGGGGAAACGTGGAAGAAGCAGGATTAGGCAAAGGAAGAAGTCCAACTGTGATGCAGTTGGTTAACCTGCAAATCTGTTGCATATCAGGCAAAATGTCCAGACCTTTTATAACATCCCTTTGCTTAGTCTTCAGGAAAGGCATGACCTGAGGTGAGGTGGGTCTCTTTAGCTGAGGCAGATGCTGAAGGAACCGACACTTAATGTCTCTCTGTTGTCTTCATTCCTCACTGCTGAACAAGAAGTTCTTCTCTAACGTAGGATCTGAGTAGCTCATCTCAGATCTGCCGTATCACCAATCTTCTTAAAGCCTGGGCTCTTAGGTCCCAAATCAGTAATTTCACCAATTTCATGGCCATTTGATTGATCAAAGTTAGTTACAAGGGCAGTCCATATTCAAGGAAAGGGGCAATAAACTCCACCACTTGAATTAGGAGTAACACGCATATAGAAAGGGAGGAGGAATTTGGAAAGGCACTCCAGCCTCTGCCTTCTGGCTATAACAATTCATGTACAAAGTACACTTAACACCTCCCAATTACCCTACAAGTTTCCATCCCCTTATGGCATCAGCTCATATCAAAAACTCTTATCACCTATATCAGAGCCAGATATAGATGAGACAGAGTCCTCAAGCTCCTCAGGAGCACCTGAAAACTAAAAAATGAAACACTAACACAATAATTATCTGTCCCATACACACCTAACATACAATAATGAGGAAAACACATGGCAGGCACAATAGAAACCTTCACTCTAAAAGTGTAAAACTGAAATAACATAGCAGTTACTGGCCCAAAACAATTCTGAAATCTAGCAGGACATGTTACCATTTCCTCTGTCTCCAGGGATATACCATGTTTCTTGATTAGGTCTATACTCCCTGAGAATGGTTCTTCATGGCTCTGCCTGCTCTGTTATTGTTACTTTTCTATAAGAAGTAGAATGTGTTTGCTGCTGAGTAATTTTCTTAGCTTGTGTCCTATTCATAGGAAATTACTAACACCTGAGACCTTTTTCATTTTGTACTACCTCAGTCCCTTTTAGTCCACGCTCTTAAAATTTCTGTTAAAATGTTTGGACTTCCTATGTACCTATACCTTATTTTATGACAGATTTTAAAGACACACTCCTCTCTACTTAGGGCTTAGAATCAGGACGCTGTAAGGACAATGCCTTTAAGATTCTTGAAATCTTTTTTTTTCTAGCTTAATGGGCCTACAAGGCAAAAAAACTTTACTGTCTAGCGAGAAAGAAGGTCAACAAGGCAAGCCCCTTAAGATTTTTAAAAATCCCATTGTCTAGCTGACAGGGTCTAAGGGACAAATCCTTAATCTTTATGAAGGTTAAACAGTCTTTCAACTGCATTATTGAACTGATCTTCATAATGTGGCAGCACTCTGGATTTTATCTTTGCCCCCAGGTATTAATTTACTCTGAAAATCTCATATGGGCTGGAAGAGATAAATAGGAGAATAACTTATGTTCCAACTCACCAAATCCTTATTTGAAAATGTTTTTTCTGGGTCAGAGGTTGGTCAACTATGGCCCACAGGTCAAATACAGGCTGTCACCTGCTTTTGTCAGTCAATTTTCTTTTTTTATTGGAGCACAGTCACATCGAATCACTTACAGATTGTCTGTGTCCACTTTCATGCTACAAGTACAGAGTTGAGTAGTTGCTACAGACAACATACAACCTGAAAAGCCTAAAATATTTACTATCTGGCCCATTTCAGAAAATGTGTTGTTGACTTGTATTCTAGATACTGCTTACGAGTTAAATGGTTTCTTCTCAAGTCATTTCACCCTATTAATGGTCATATACACCTAAAGAAACCAGTAGACTCTTAACTTTGTTTGGAAACCTTCTGAGCCAAATACACAAGGTTGTTAGATATATTTTCTATCTCTCATGTTACCAAAAATTACAGCATTGTCAAACATTCTCCCTCTACATAATAGGGCAGAAACTCACCTTTGCTCCAGGCTCAACAATTTCTTCACTGTCTTACAGGCCTCCATTGATTACCTCTGTGAAATCCCTTATCCCAAAGCCAATGCCACATGTTTAAGGTTTTTGTTACAGCAGCACATTACTCCCTAGGTACCAATTTCTGTTTTGGCTATCTATTATTGCAAAACAAACTATCCCAAAGCTTGGGAAACAACCTTCATTGGGTGCCATATTGGTGACTAGCTACCACAATGACTCACTCAGATGGCCGTCAATAAGTGCCTGATATAGCTAGAGTGCTTGATTCTCATTTTTGTGATTCTTCCATCTATCTTGGGCTTCTGTCTATCCTGGGCTTCTCATGCCATGGTGGCTAAATTCCAGGAGGCAGCAAATAGAAGCTTCCAGTTCTCTTTGGTCTGAGTTTGGAAGTCTCAAATTGCCCTTCTGCTACATTCTATTTGTAGAAGCTAGTCAAGGGCCAGCACAGATTCAAGGAGAACAGAAATAATCTCCAACTCTTGATAGCAAGAGTGATATGTATATACAAGGAAGGAATTGTTGGGGTTTACCTTTGAAGACTAGCTAATATAGGGAATGAATACCCCATCTCATTCTCTTCCTGCCCTCTAACCTATTGCAGAAGCTTCCTATTGGACTTCCATCCAGTAGTCAGAGGACAGATCATCTCTTGAGGCAACCCCTAGATGTCAGCCTTTGGGGGTACAGAGAAGATTCTGAAGGAGTGAAACTAGACGGGAAAATAGAAAATACCCATCACAATTCTGAAATATAGGTTAGAAGTAGTCCCATGGAAATTATATTTTTCCATAAAGTTTGATTATATTAAATAAAAAGTTTTCACTATCTATAAAAGTAGCATAGCAAACAGGATGGCTTTTATAACCAGTCCTTTCCTCTTTGGTCTGGCCAATTGCAGGTACAGATATTCTTCACCTTGAAAATTTAACCCTGTGCAATACAAAGTTGGGAATCATGTAAGTCTGGCCACAATTCAAATTTCCATTCATAGCTAAATGAAAATATAATGTTCTTAGTGTGAACCTCCTGGAATAAATAGCTAATTTGTATATCTTTTATTTGTGATTATTAGCCTAATTTGTGTTCAGATTTACATTCTACCTCCCTGCTAGCAAGCCCTATTCTGCTTTTCAGCCTACTCTGTCCTCATCTGTAACTTCTCTTTGTAGAGACAGGGCCCTATTACTTTATGGCCATGTTCTAGGTACTACTACCAGAGGGCTTGCATCCATCACATCATATCCCATAGGTATGCTTTCTAAATCAGATCCTACATGATATTGTCTTGTTGCCTTAGACATTATACCTGTGGTCACCCATACTGGAGTCAGTCCTCTAACCCCTATTTCATTCATGCCTGATTCAATCTCCCCTCTTTAATGACCTGCCTTTGAAGAAAGCACTGTACTGGACCTCATACACTTCTAAAAAAAGGACAGCTGGTAATTTATCTGTGATTTTGGCAGTGACAATATTTTTTTTCATGACCATTTGAAAAACTAATGTTGTACGGTTGGTTACCTGTCATCTTCAAGAGTTAAAACCAAAATCAGCAGCACGGCACTTTAACATTCAGCGCTAACATCCTAAGTAGGAAGGTTGCCTTTTGGTACTTTGTTGAAAACACTCTTCCTATGGATTTGTATGTCCCTGAAAAATTTTTCTACCATGCAAAAAGCACTATTAAAGTGTTTTCATAGTTTGGTATGTGTTTAAACTTTCAGCTTTCAAAAATCTATCTAATTGCTATCATTTTTTATCTCTTCCATTAAGCTAAATGTTTCTTATCATCACTTACAACCAAGCCAGTGATGATCTAGATTGCCAATATATCCATTATTCGTCAGAGAATTTCCATTAGTCAGAAGCTAAGGTGTATTTTTAATATATTATTTTAATATAGTATATGGAACTATATTGAAGGTATAAGGTATTTTGCAAACATTAATCTTCAAATAAGCTGGTATATTACTGCTATTCTATAAATATAAAAATGGAAATGGAGCTAATAAGTGAAGGACTAGTACAACCTCCAAAATCTTAGTGGCTTAAACATCAAAGTGTATGTTATTGGTGCTACATTTTCATCTTAGATGGGGGTTGAGTAAGGAGAGTTTCTTCCACATCACCTTCCTTCAGCGAAGGAAGTAGCCATGGAAGAGGGGGAAAAAACTTGATCACTCACTCACAGGTTTTAAAGCCTCCCACTTCGAAATGATACTGGTCACATAGTCACACATAACTTCAAAGGGTTGGTACAATTTAAGCATACACCCAGGAAGAGAATAAAATGCATGTATGAACAATCTGAATGTCTATTGATGATGACTACAAATTGTTTGTTCCTTGTTATGATGAGCACTGGGTATTGTGTGCAAGTTAGGAATCACTGAATTCTACTCCTAAAACCAATATTTCAATGTATGCTAACTAGAATTTAAATAAAAATTTAAAAAGAAAAAAATACTGCTAGGGTAATATCTTATTAAATACTAAGATACATTCTACCCTTAAAAAAATAAAGTGACTGCTTCAATTTGCACACCTACAAGAGAGGATGAGAACTCTGTTGCTTCACATTCTGCTAAATCTGATACTGTCAGATATTAAGACTTTTAAAATCTTATGCATATGATCTATCTCAACTGTGGTTTTAATTTACATCTTTTTGATTAGTAATGAGATTTAGCATTTCACAACTTGGTAAGTGCCTTGTACTCATACAAAATTCTTCTTTTGTAAAATTACTTGTTATTTTGTCCATTTTTCTATTGAGTAGTTCAAACTTTTTCTTGTTTCTTTTTAATTCAAGTATAATTAACATACAGTGTTATATTAGATTCAAATATACAATATGATTCAACAATTCTATAGTCAGTGCTTATTGCGATAAGTGTACTCTTCATCCCCTTCACTTATTTCAACCTTCTCCACACCTACCTCCACTCTGACAACCACCAGTTTGTTTTCTATATTAAAGAGTGTTTTTTTTGTTTGTGGCTTTTTTTTCTTTCCTTGTTTCTTAAATTCCATATATTAATGAAATCATTTGGTATTTCTTTCTCTCTGACTTATTTCACTTAGCATTATACCCTCTAGATCTTTCCTTGTAAATAGCAAGATTTCTCCTTATGGTATATATATATATATATAATAAATATAAATATATATAATATATAATGTAAATTATATACTATATATAATGTAAATTATATATTATATATATTTACATTTTATATATCATGTTATATTATATATTATATATAATTATATGTAAAATATATAATTACATATAAAAGTATAAAATATGTTTTATATATCTATATACACACATATATATATATATATTAATTCCTCACATTTTCTTTATCCATTCATCTGTCAATGGACATTTAGGTTTCTTTTATATCTTGGCTATTATAAATAATGCTACAATAAACATAGGGGTGCATATATCTTTTCATATTACTCTTTTAATATTCTTTGGGTAAATACCCAGCACGGAATTGGTGGATCATATGGTAATTCTATTTTTAATTTTTTGAAGAATCTTCATACTGTTTTCCACAATGGCTGCACCAGTTTGTATTCCCATCAATAATGCATGAGGGTTCTTTTTTCTCTACATCCTTGCCAACACTTGTTATTTCTAGTATTTTTTATTCTAGCCATTCTGACAGGTGTGAGGTGATAGCTCATTGTTTTGATTTGCATTTCTTTGAGATGTTGAATACCTGAGTGATGTTGAATATCTTTTTGTGTGTCTCTTGACCATGTGTGTGTCTTCTTTGGAAAAATGTCTTTTCATGTCCTCTGCTCATTTTTTAATTGGACTATTTGGGTTTTCTTAGTGTTGAGTTGTATAAATTCTTTTTTTAAAAAAATGCTTATTTATTTTTGAGAGACAGAGAGAGAGAGAGAGAGAGAGTGCCAGCATGAATGGGGGAGGGGCAGACAGAGGGGGACAGAGGATTCCAAGCAGGCTCCATGGTGACAGCAGCAAGACTCACGCAGGGCTCGAACCTATGAACTGTGAGATCATGACCTGAACTGAAGTTGGACACTCAACCAATTGAGCCACCCAGGACCCTGAGTTGTATAAATTCTTTATATATTTTGGATATTAACACTTTACCAGACATGTTAGTTGCAAATATCTTCTACCACTCAGTGGGTTGTCTTTTGTTTTATTGATGATTTCCTTCATCGTGCAAGAGCTTTTTATTTTGATGTAGTCCAAATGGTTTAATTTTGCTTTTGTTTCCCTTGCCTCAGGAGACACATCTAGAAAAATTAACATAGAGAAATCTGTAGCATTTCTATACACTAATAATGAAGTAGCAAAGAGGAATTGAGAAAACAATCCGATTTACAATTCTAGCAAAAAGAATAAAATACCTAGGAATAAACTTAACCAAGGCGGTGAAAACCTGTACTCTAAAAACTATAAAACACTGGTGAAGGAAATTGAAAATGACACAAATAAATGGAAAAACATTCCATGCTCATGGATTGGGAGACCCAATATTGTTAAAATCTCCATAAAATCCAAAGCAATCTCCAGATTTATTACCATCCCTATTGACAACCAAAAGCATATTTCACAAAACTAAAATAAATAATTCTAAAATTTGTATGGAGCCACGAGAGACCTTAAATAGCCAAAGCTATCTTGAAAAAGAACAAAACTGGAGGTATCATGATCTCAGATTTCAAGCTATACTTCAAAGCTGAGTAATAAAAACGGTATAGTACTGGCACAAAAATAGACACATAGGTTAAGAGAACAGAGAGTCCAGAAATAAACCCACGCATGTATGATTAATTAATTTATGACAAAGGAGGCAAGAATACACAATGGGAAAAAAGACAGTCTCTTCAACAAATGGTGCTGGGAAAACTGGACAGCTATATGCAAAAGAATGAAACTGAACCACTTTCTTATACCATACACAAAAATAAACTCAAAATGGATTACAGACCTAAATATAAAATCTGAAACCATAAAATTCGTAAAAGAAAACATAAGCCATAATCTTTTGACGTCAACTGCAGAAAAATTTTTCCAGTTTGTAAATAGTGGTTTGGAAGAATATATATATATATATATATATATATATATATATATATATTCTGAATATTAATTATTTATTGGTTTTATGTGTTGCAAATATTTTCTCAAACTCTGTGGCTGATGTTTTCACTCTCCTTAAGGTGTGTTTTCATGAACATTTTTAAATATAGGCAAATTTATTAATTGTTTATTTTATTACATTTTTCATGTCTTTTTAAGGAAATCTTCGCATACCTGAAGAAATAAAGATATTTTACATATTATCTCCTGTTTAATAGCTTTGTCTCTCATCTGTATGCCTTCAATCCACTAGAATTGATTTTAGTGTAGAGTGTGACATAGAGCTCCATTTTTACTTTGTTACTTCTATATGTGTAATTGTACATGAAGCAGCCAAGTGGCTCTCAGCTGGGGCGGGGAGGGAGTTTTGCCTTCTAGAAGACGTTTGACAATGTCTGGAGACCATTATATTTGTCACAATGGGAAAGAGGGCACTTCTGGTATGAAGTGGGTAGAGATCAGGGATGCTAATAAAAAAAAAATCCTTCAATTCACTGGACAGCCCCCAACATCAAAGAATTATACTATCCCATTATTAACATGGAGAATTATTAATATCATATCATATCAATATCCCATTATTGACATTGAGAAACTCTGGATTAGATTATCCCAGTGGTTACCAACAACAAACAAATCTTTTGACAATAAAGGTTACTTCTCCCTCCCATTCATGTCAATTGAGGACTGGCTAATGTTCTATTCTCCAGCATGGATCACTGCCAATCTCATTAGCAGAGGGGAAAAGGGAATGCAGTCATAGCATATATGCAGTGGTTCTGCCAGAGGAGTCACACAGCTCTTCCTCTCAAAATTTTTTTGGACAAAATCAGTGGTCTAAGTTTCCGTCAAAGGAGCTACAAAATAGGGCAAATTAAACCCAAGCTAAACATAAAAAAGAAGATAATAAAGATAAGAATGAAACCCAGTGAAACAGAAATTAGCCAAACAATATAAAAAATATATCAAGTGAAAAGCTATAGTTTGGAAAGATCAATAAAATTGATAAATCCATAGATACAAAAGAAAAAATAAAGAAGCCACAAATTATTAACATAAACAATGAGAGAGGGAACACCATCATAGACCCTAAAGATATTAATAGGACAGTAAAAAAATATTATGAACAACTTCATGTCAATAAATTCAATAACAAACAGAATGGGCAAACTCCTTGAAATTCCAAACTCCTTGATATAACAATAAATTTCAAGAGTCTGAATAGCTTTAGATCTCCCCAAAAGTTAATTAACAACCTTTTACAAAGAAACTCCAGGCTTAGAGAGCTTTAGAGATGAATTCTGTCAAACACTTAGGGATGAAAGAACACCGACCATACACAAAATCTTTCAGAACACAGAAAAGTAGGTAATACTTTCCAACACATTTTATGAGGCTGGTATTACTCTGATACTGAAACCAGACAAAGATATTATAAAAACTGAAAATTAAAGGCCAATATAACTTATGAATATAAACACAAATATCCTTAATATAATATTAGCAAATAATTAGTAATAATTTCCTTCCATTCTAGTTAATACTTAGTTCACCTATAGTTGTAACTAACATAAAGGAAGTAGGGGGGAGGATTTTACTTGTGCTTTTGTGGATGTGTAGAAAAATGGGGTCAAAAAGGGTCAAGGTCAGGCTAGAGGATGTAGAGGAAGGAAGTAAAATGGGACAATGAGGTGAGTATAATAAATAATGATAAGAAGGGCCCAAACAGCACAAAGAAGAAAGCAATGGACATTTTGTTGACTCCTTCAATATGCCAAAAGAAGGAATCAGTTCACCTTTCCCTCACAGAGGAAGTGGTAGTTTAGGGATATTATTGGAGACAAAGCTTGACTCTAAAGTCCTGAAAGTTGTGTTCCTGTGTATAGGATATTTATTATTTGGGGAATACTGGTGGATAGAGCCTTGCAGTGGTTTTATTGCCTATATATTAACTAATAACAATATATACATACTAATACATGGTTACTATTTAGAAAATTCATAAAGCATATATTAGTGATTAGTTTACATAATAATCTCTTGATTTTGAGATCTCACATACATATGATAATTTAGTGCTTCTTACTATTTTGACAGTGTTAAAAATGATTAAAGACAATTTAGGTGATACAAACTATTGAACACTTGGTAAGGCGACTAATTTCAGAGAACTGCAAAAAGGGATGGAAGGCAGAAAACTTTTACAAGAGAAGAATGACCAACAAGGAAGAGAAAAATAGAAAATATTTGATTGGCTGGGGCCATATATTCAACCTTGTTTAGGGTGAGAAGATGTAGAGTTGGCTTGGCATTTAGGGATTGGTGGGCTGGATGTACTGCATTCCTGGTCAAGCAGAGCATTTATAGGGGTACAGAAGTTCAGTTTCAGTTTGCTCACATGGCACTCTAGACAGAAGCAGAAGAGGGACCATCTTGGGCCTAGAAATTGTTTCAACAACAGCCTGCTATTTTTGAAATTTGAATTGTATACTAAGTACGCTATCTAAAATTTGTTTAAAACTTCACCTTTCATCCTTTTAACTACAAAATTACAAGCATCTGTGTGAATATAGTTTCTCATACTATATGGATTATAGAACGATGTAGTAATAGTAATAAATCTATCCGTTTACCAAATGTGGAGGCTTGTGTAGATTTAGTTCTAAGATGATGACAAGCACTGATCTAAAAATGGTAAAATAAGGGCTACCCATCATAATGTAGCTGGCTTAAGTATAGCATAAACCTTGCAAATTTGACTCCTCCTCCTCCTGAGTAGCTTGCATTTGTCTTCCTTATGGTTAGTGTATACCCCAAACCTCTTGAGTTCTCACATACTACAGATGAAATCGATAGGTAATTAAATAGTAGCAGTGACTCATTTAAAAAATATTTACCAAACACATATTCTGGCCATGTAGTGTGCTAAGAAATGAAAATGCAACATGACCTAGTTAGATATAAGCCTTGGATTTCATAACCTCACAGTGCAAATTAATTAAAATGTCTAACACATATTCTGTGAAGCCCTCTGAAACAACCTGTACTGCATCTACTGGCCAGGCCAATGTAACTTTTTGATGGTATTTGAATCAGAACTAGGAAAAAGAAGCAGCCTTATAAGACACCATAGTGAAGTGATTTTCATATTTGTACATCTGGTTAGGAACATCTCAAGATGTCTTGTTATCTCCAGCATCACCACCAAATCTCAAAGCAAAATAAAACAGAACAAGTAAACAAACAATGAAACCCCCAAAAAACTAATTATCTATGCCAAGTGACCTATTCAGGAGGCTGGGAAATATTTGTTATAATACCAAACAAAAGGTATTTTTACAATTTCTGGACAATGCAATTCCAAAAAGCTTGGAATATCTACCTTAAGGTCTCTATCTTCATTTTCTTCTATATAAACTTCCATGGACACAATGCATTATTTCCTATTCCTCCATTCATCTGAGATTTCTTAGCTGAAAGAGCACAAATATGGCTAAGGCATCAAGATAATTTCCTGCTTTAGCTGGTTGTAGATTTCTCTTTCAGAATTAAACATATTGTAAGAAAGGAGGAAGAAAAAGGAAAAGAAAAATGATCCTAGTTTTAAGTAAAATGTTCGCTAATCCTCTAAGTATTTTTATCTTGTGCTAATTGGTTATTGAACAATATTTTGCAAACCTATGACTCCTATTATCTTCCATAAGAGCTGAGATTCTGCATACACTTGATTTGAATATTTGAGCCTGTATATATTTTTATCATTTCAAGGTTATGTTAATTAAATGTGTCACTCACTAAATTTTAATACATCGGTGGCCAGCAATACTTGCCTTTGTGTTGTCATATTAATTTTTTTTGGACTTTGCTTGAGTAAAAAATTTTGGGGGGATTTCTCAATTTTAAATTTATAAAGCTATAAATTAATAAAATTATACATGTGTAAAGCTGTAAGTTTATAAAATAAAGTTCCTATTATAAAAAGAATTATAAAATTAGCAGAAAAGATATATTTTAAAAAATCTATTATTACAAGTTTCAACTTGTCTTTGTGAATCAGGATTTTCTTGCTACTCTGCCACCAAATAAAGAAATAAATCAGATGCTAAACCTGTTATTAAAAACCCCTAATTTCAAATCTTTATATCAACCAATAGTTTAATTTTTAATAAAATTAAATTTTAATAAATAAATAATTTTTATTTATTAAAATAAATGTGGTAAATTTAATTCATATAGTAAATTCATATTAATAAAAGGCTCTTTCCTTCCATTTTATAAAAGGATTATATATTTATTGGGAAAGGATTCTACTTAAAACCACAACCTATATTATATAGTATATCTAGCTTAGCTTTTATTTTCAGTGGTTGGATACCTGAACAGCTTTCTGTCAGGGTAGAATATTTGAGGAACTATAATTATTATTTAATGTTGCTTATGAAGTTACAATGAAGATATTATGTCTTTTTAATTGGCATACAAAATCAAATTGAAAAACTATAATAATATTTTTCTGTATTATATCTATAAAGTACATACAATGCAATTCTTGTCTATTTGGAAATTACACCAATCAAAGGTTGATATTCACTCACTTTAGAAGGCTTGAAGAGGGGTGCCTGGGTGGCTCAGTTGGTTAAGCGTCCGCCTTCAGCTCAGGTCACAATCTCATGGTTTGTGACTTCAAGTTCCACGTTGGGCTCTGTGCTGACAGCTCAGAGCCTGGAACCTAGTTCAGATTCTGTGTATCCCTCTCTTTGCCCCTCTCCCACTTGCACTCTGTCTGTCTCTCTTTCTCTCTCTCAAAATAAAATAAAAACATTAAAAAAAAAACTTAAAAAAAAATTGAAGAAATTATGCTAAATTTGGGTGACAAGAAATCCAAATTCTTTATAATAAATCCAGATTAAAAGGGTTTTTTTCTTTATTTGTTAAAGGTTTATTTATTTCGAGGGATAGCAAGCCTGGGTGGGGGGATGGGGGTGGGCAGAGAGACAGAGGAGAGAGAGAGGATCCCAGGCAGACATTGCACTGTGAGCACAGAGCCTGACGCAGGGCTTGATCTCACAATCCTGTGAGATCATGACCTGGGCCAAAATCAAGAGTCAGACATTCAACCATCTGAGCCTCCCAGGAGCCCCTGAAAAGTTTATTTTAATTCAATATTAAGAGTCTTACCAAATGGGGGTAAACATATTGGCTGAAATCCCAGGCAGGTAACAAAATGAGTGCAGTAGTCCAGTATAAGTGTAAATGATGGGAACCAGAGGAGGGCCCCATGCCTATGTCCTATCTAAAGGGACAATTGCTATTTAGCTTTGGCCAATCATTGCTACATGGAAATGTGGCACCAAAGTTACTAGAATGTGATTTTTCAAAATGACACTGAAAAACCTATTTTTTTACAACATGAAACCTATTTACTTTTAATTTTTTTTGAAGTTTGCTCATTTTTGAAAGAGAGAGCATGTGAGCAGGGGAGGGGCAAAGAAAGAGGGAGACAGAACTTGAAGCAGGCTCCAGGCTCTGAGCTGTCAGCACAGAGCCCGACGCGGGGCTTGAACCTATGAGAACCGTGAGATCATGATCTGAGCCAAAGTCAGAAGTTTACCGATTGAGCCACTCAGGCACCCCCAAGTCTATTTACTTTTAAATGCTGGATCCCAAATGGAAATACAGTTCTGGCAAAATAAACAAGGCAGTCAGTCTGTAACCTCTCAACTATATAAATCAAGCTCAATTCTTTCAAATTTCAAAATTTATTTTGCATGAATCACAGGGATTCATGTAAGTCTCTATTACAAAAGAATACATTCACTATTTAAAACCATGTAAAGAATTTAGGCTCACAAATAAAATGTAAAGCCACTTGAAACTTTATATATTCTTTAAAAATATGTATTTCAGTACATTTTATTCTTCTACCTTTGGCTACCAGTAATACATTAAAAGTCTATACGGGAATATTCTCTCCAAAAGTAATAGATTTAAACTTAATTTAACTATTTAACTCCTTAGAAAATAAAGAGGCATTTCCTTGACTTCTTAATCATATTTCATAGTGTTTTCAAATTACTCTTACAGAAAGCCAGAAACATAAGGATTCTTAAAAACAATTTAATAAAATCCTTTATGTTTTGGATGAATAATATCCAGAAAGGGCAAGTGCTTGTCCAGTATTATAGATTGTTAACAGCAGAACTAAAAATCCTTTCAAAGAACATAAAGTTAAGAGGTAACATTTAATACTCCAAATTGAGAATGTGAACAGACAGAAGTACAGAAAGCATGTGAAGAAACACAGCACATGTAGTAAATTAAAATATAATACTGGTGTACATGCACACACACCTGAGTGAAATTTACTAGGTCTAACTAAATAAGCTTAGTCTTATTTTTAGTGGACATTCACTAGTATCTTTATGGTTGGTAAAAGAGTTTCCAAGTTGTTAACTTAGGAAAGAATTCTGGATGGGTGCCATTTGTGAGCATCTGGGGGAATTTCAAAAAGACTTGTGGCAATGGACAGAGCTGGTGTCCAAACCTTCAGTAGTAATTAAACTTAGTATCTGTCATTTATCTCTGTTTTGCAAATAAGCTGGGAACTCAGAGATTTCTCATCGACAGAAAAATAGGAATTTAGTGGGCAGTTCAATATATAAAAGGTTTTAGAAACTGTAAAAGATGAGAACTCTGCTTCTAACTGTCAGAAGAGCTGACAGGATTCAGACAGATTCCAGCAGGGAATGATGGCATTTTCTATCAGAATCACAGAGCTGCTGCAGAGACCAGGACTGGATATTAATGTAGCCAGTATGAATTTGCTCCACATACTAAGTAGCATGCTTCTTTTGTCCTAAAACAAGCCAAATACTCACCATATGGAGTTGTACAGAATTATATTTGTTGTATTTAATGGAAAGAGCTATCTTCCTTCCTAGGAATATCTAAGGATCTGGTGGGCATATAGTTGCTATCTGTCCAGAAGGTGGGGGCATGGGATGTGGGCTGGTCTTTATGTTATGGCAGTCATTATCTTCTTATGTTCCATGATAATGTTATTGCATTTCATCTTCTGCTGTATGCTGGACACTGATCCACTGACACTCTCAATAAGCTTGCATGGTTACACCACTCATTGAGCGCAGGCTCAGCTGTCGAGACCTATAGGACTGCCCTGTAGGCTGCAATGCTGAGTGGTTAGTCTTTCACAGCATCACTTAGTCATTCTCCATTAAGAGAGCTGCATGCAAGAGGACTCTGACATTTTACAACTCTCTCTGTATCTCGGATACAGTCACTTTCCCCTTCTCAACTCTCAATACCAACATTTCTCTCCTTCTTTTGAATGAGTCTCTCTTGCCTTAAAAATTCTTGGGTGTTCCGGGGTGCATGGGTGGTCAAGTCAGTTGAGATCAGGCTTCACTCAGGTCATGATCCTGCAATTCGTGAGTTTGGGCCCCACGTCGGGCTCCCTGTCAGCATGGAGCCCGCTTCAGATCCTCTGTCCCCCCCCTCTCTCTGCCCCTCCCCAACTTGTGTTCTCTCTCGAAAAAAAAAAAAAAAATTAAAAAAAAAACACAAAACCTCTTGGGTGTTTCTTCTCCAGTTACCTAACAAAACAATTGTTGTATTAGGGACCTGAAACAGAAACTTTTACATCATCCCACTTAAAGCAGAAACTTCAGATTCAGAATACTAAGTCTTGGCTATCTTCTGATAGGAAAAAAATCTCTCTCATCTTTAGAGTATCCTATATTCCAAGGTGATACAAAGCAGATAATAGCCCAATAAATTCCTAACACACAAATTCAGGTAAAGGAATTCAGTTTCATTTAAGATAGAACTAACTTTATAGCTGGTCAGTAAAAATGCTTCAGACAAACGCATGATGTTTGGGTCAGGGGTGAGGTGTAAGGTTGTGTTAATAATATAAGCAATTACAATCTTTGAAATTAGTTAGGGAAATATGGGGCCATGTCCTGGCCCAAAGATTTGGTTGAAACATAAAAATTATAGCTTGGGACTGTGTGTGGGGTGGGGCAGAGAGCAAGAAGTAAACCTGATTATTAAACTGAGAAATTTATTACCTAGCTGTGGGGATATCTCAGATCTATCTTCAGCTAACAACACCTGGATAAACATGCCACCATGGAATATTTGAAGTAAGAAAAAGGGGAGCAAGCCCTGGTGTTTCATAAACATACACTAAGCCATTTTATGGATAAAATTCATGATACAGGGAACACTTCAAACTTTTATTTTTCTATGCTTTCTGTTTTTTCTTTTCTTAAGTTTCCTACAAGTTCTATTAGAAAAATTCCAATTTTTCCTTAGTTTAGGGGGCAAAATGTCTTCTGAGACCAAAGCCTAGGCATAAAGAAAATCTGAGTGTTCATGAAGTTGAAGCATGGTGGTAGTACCATTCATTTTGGCTTAGCACTGTAAGAAGAACTAATGGAACAAAGAGGTGAAAATCCAGAATGAGAAAGTTTGGAACACTTGAAATATTTGTCCCTCAGCACCATACGATTTTCCCTCATGTGGGATAGTAGGGCTGCTGGAAAGTGGAAGATAAAGAGAGTCATTTTGTAGGCTCTGAAATATACTATGTATATGGATATTGATAATTCTGTTCAATCTAAAAGAGAATCTTGCCATCTACTTCCTTATGTTTCTCTTCCTTCTCTATCCTCCTCCTCAGGTACCAATAAACTCTCCTAAATTTTAATTAAAAAATAAATTATTGTTAATATTCAGGTCATTAGGAAGTTATAACTATGACCCTCTGGCTTCTCATGTCTTCCACAATACATGACAAGAATAGTTAACACTGTGCTGGGACAACCGAATTTCCACAAGTAAAAGAATAAAGTTGGAAACCTACTTCATATCATACACAAAATTAACTCAAAATAAATCAGTGATGTAAATATAAGACATAAGATAAAATTCTTAGAAGAAGACATAGGAGTAAACCTTCATGACTTCAAATTTTGCAGTTGATTCTCAGATATGACACCATAAACAGAAACAAGAAAAGATAGGTAAGTTGGACTTCATCAAAATTGAAAACTTTTGCATATCAAAGGACAGTACTAATGAACTGAAAAGACAATTTTACAAAATGAGAAAGAATATTTGTAAATGATATATCTGGTAAGGGACTAATATGCAGAGTATATAAAGAACACTTACAACTCAACAACAAAAATAAAAATGTGCAAAGGACTTGAATAGACATTTTTTTCAAAGATTACAGAGGCTATACCCATGAAATGCATAATTTCTGAAAGGAAATGTAATATACTTTTTCTTAAATATTATTAGGAATTAAAAGCTAAATAGAAACATTGTATGTGAGTGGGGTGGTGTATCTGTGTATATAGTATTCTTTGTTCTATCATTGTAGAATATCTACATAAATATGATAAATATGCTCTCATTCAGCATATAGGCTATATACTTTTTGTTCAATAAACAAATGCTTATTATATTTCTAGTATAATGTTTTTGAGGTTCATCCATGTTGTAGTATGATTAAGTACTTCATTTCTCTTTATGCTTAAATAATATTCTATTGTTGAATGGTATATATGTTACATGATGATACAAAATTTTGTTATTCCTTCATTAGTTGAAGATTTGGGTTGCTTCTACTTTTTGGCTATTGTGAATAATGCTCCTATTAGAACTTGTGTAAAGGTATTTGTTTGAAACCTGTTTTCTTTTGGATAAGTACATATCTAGGAGTGGAATATCTGGGTCATATGAAAATTCTATGTTTAGCTTTTTGAGGAACAACCCAACAGGGTGGCTAAAATTCACAGTGTAACAGAGTACTGAGAGAAAAGAGCCACAGAAATAGACCTTCAGAAATATGAAAGGTTCTCCTTGGGTCTTCAGTTGAATACTAACCAGCAGATGCACTGAAGGAAACTACGTAAGGAAACTAGGTACAGGGCCTGGTGCTCACACAGAGCTGGGACTAGTTCCTGCTCCTTGTACCTGGAATGGAAAACCTCATAATTCACTGTGCATCAGCTAGAGTATTAAGAGGGTTTTGCCTAAGTTGTGGGACAAGATTATCCCTAGATTAGGTGGTGATTCGGTCCCACCTCATAAAGCAAAACTCCAAAATATTGGACTGTTTCCAATAACCACATTCAAGGACAAAGCTCAAAAATATTTGTAGAAATGAAACACAAAAACACCCAGCATACAACACGGTAAAATTAATAAAGCTTGACATCTCACAAAAATTACCAGGCATGCAGAAAAGCAGGACAGTATAATTATATTGAACAGAAAAAATAATCATATCAGGAATGACACATACTATAACCAATAAAGATATTAAAATAATAATTGTAACTGTCTTCCATATGTTCCAGAATCCACAGGATTTATTCAACATATTAAGTGGATACTTGGAAGATATAAAAAAAAAATCTAACCTTAATTTCTGGAGATGGAAACTATAATGTCTGAAATGGGAGGTCTACTAAAATCTTACTTGATTCATATATGTGGAAAATTCTATGTGTAGTGTCCTGAAATCTGACTTGAACCACCAAAATGGAGTGTCATGGCCCCTCACTCAAATTCTGGACTTGAGTCAATTTACAAATCCAAGAGGGAGAACTTGAGAAAGGACCCTGCTATATTATAAGTCTTTTTACTATAAAATTTTTATATTGTGTGACAATGAGCTCAGACTCATGGAATTCAGCTGGCTTGACAGGACTGTGGATTGCCCTTTTGAAAACTCAATCATGGTATCAGCTAGGTGGCAATACCTTGTGAGACTGGGGCAATGTCCCCTAGGTTGTGGTCCATGCTCAAATCAGACTTAACATATTGGTGCTCTTTCTCCCATAATCAGGATTTATAGATCTTTAAGTTGTAAATCCAAGGGCTGGAAATGGGAGTGGCTCCTCTTATGATTGCCCTTGGTCTAGAGGTCTTATTGTTATTCCTTCATTAGTTGAAGATTTGGGTTGCTTTTCCAAAGAAAAGAATGCATCCACCAGACAACAGAATAAAGAATCTATTGAACTAGAAGTTGAGGCTGCCATCTGCCCACCTTGGGCTCCTCGAGCCTCTGAATCAACAGGATGAGAAAGGAATTACTGTGCTGGCTGTGGTGACTGATCCTGTCTCTCAAGGAAAATTGGGTGCTATTATACAATGAGGGTAAAGAGGATTTTTCTTAAATACAGGAGAATCCCCTAGGAGATCCCCCTAGGGCATCTCTTTCAATTCTCATGTCCTTTGATTAAAGTCAGTGGAAAACTACAATGACTCAATTCAGGTAGGATTTCTAATAGCTCCAGAAACTTCAAGAATTAAGATTTGGGTCATCCCAGGTGGCAAAGACCCAGAACCAGGTAAGGTGCTTGCTGACAGCAAAGGGAATACTGAAAAGGTAGTAG
This sequence comes from Panthera uncia, assembly GCF_023721935.1. Taxonomy (NCBI): domain Eukaryota; kingdom Metazoa; phylum Chordata; class Mammalia; order Carnivora; family Felidae; genus Panthera; species Panthera uncia. Next base: position 69,089,400 of record NW_026057582.1, read on the forward strand.
AGAGAAGGCTCCCACGCGGGGCTCGAACCCATGAACTACGATATCATGACCCCAGCTGAAGTTTGACAGTTACTGAGTGAGCCACCCAGGCACTCCTAAAGATTTTGTATCCTCTCCTGGGGAAAGAGGTTGGAGGGCTAGCATGTTTTTAGTCTTACAGGGGATAGTTCATTCTGTTATATCATTATTTGCAATATGCTATGATTTTGTTAGTGTATTTATTTGGTGATTGAAAGTGGTTTAAGAAGCTGTGTATGGTGTCAAGGTGAAAAAGAGTTGTCTGTGATGACTTTGTGATATGTCAACTTAGGTTGAACTACATTTCTCAGAATTCCTTGTCTAGTATGTTTCTAGTTAGGGTAGTCTACAAGGAATATTATTTGGTGACAGTTGGAGGACAGAGAGGAAGCAGCAGCCACTTTGCAGCATATACACAACTTCCTCCAGCTATTCAATCAAGCAATAGTCTAGGGCCTGATGTGAATGGATTTTGGAGATGTGATTAGAGTTCTAATTTCCAGTTAACCAAAAGGGAGATTACCATAGGTGGGCCTCATTTAATCAGGTGGTAGCTATCAAAGCAACTAGGTCTCTGAAAATCAGAAACTTAAAGCAGTTGGGCCTGCAATTGCTCTCCCTCCCCCCCTGTATTTTCCCTTCCTGAGTGACCATCTGTGGACTTTGGGCTTGTTTAGCCAGAGCCCACAGCTGTGTGAGCCAATTCCCTTAGTATCACTATCACTATCTATCTATCTGTGTGTGTGTATAAAATAAAAATTTTTTAACTATATATCCTAGTGGTCTGCTTCTCTGGTTGAAGCTTGACTGATAGAGAATTAAAAGAGATTTAAGTAACATATGAACCAGTTGTATTTATTGGGTAGAGGTTTAAACAAAATGTAAAAAAACGTTGTAAGACCATTGAAAAAAAATTAAACACAGACCAGACACTTGATAGCATTAAGGAGTTTTTGCCAATTATTTTCAATATAATAATGGTATTTTGGAGATTTACAAAGGATATAATGTTTTCAGAATAAAAATGTAATATTAGATAGTTAGAATTTGCTTCAAAATTACCCCAAGAAAGAGGTGAAATGAAATAAGATTGACCAGGAGTTTACAGTTTTGAAGGTGGGTATACAGTACATGGGATCCATTATACTCTATCATCTCCTCTTGAATAATTATGAATTTTCCATTATAAGAATGGAAGTTTAAGAAAAAAACAGTTGTCTTAAAGCCCCCAATTTGACCTTGAGAAGAAAAGGCTAAGTAAAGGCACATTATGCATTACTACTTTTTCTACTCCCACTACAGACATTAGATAGAACTGGTATACCAGCCTGTTCTCCTCTCTCTCTCTCTCTCTTTCACACACACACACACACACACACACACACACACACACACTTCTTTCTACACCAAATGCACATAAACATCCATATATAAAATGTAGGTTTGTTAATAAGTAAGCTCTATGCATTCTCAATTACACAAAATAAACATGGATAAAATAATTTAGAATTACATGAAGTCAGTTAAACACTTCTGACCTACCATAGAAATGCTTACAGAGTGAAACCAAAAGATTAAATAGCAAGGCAGAATCTGGCAAGGTAGAGTATGGTAATGCATTTTTTTTTAATATACAAGGAAACCAATTTCTTCTTGTACTTATAAACACATGTAACATTATTATAAGACAAATGGAACTTTCTATTACTTGACCTATAATAAACAGTGGAAATAGAAAACAACATTAGAAAGAAGCCTTGACCAGAGACATTAAAAGCTTGTCTGGAAGTTAAGAAGGACTAAGACTTATTTTAACAGTAGGAAATAAACCCAGAGAAAATGTGAATAATCCATAATGTAAGCAATTCTCTGATGCTGTATGTGGGTCCAATGTTTATCATCTGAAGATGTATTTCGTTATATTTATAATGTCTCATTTATTATTTCTTCAATTCACTTCATCTTGCTACATACAGTACTTTCGAAGAAGACTTGTCCTATCAAAATGATTGTTTCCATGTTAAAATGTGAAAAAGTAAAATTTAAAACTCTATCCTACTACTTTCTACCTCTGTTCTTGATCTCTGGTCTTAGCTACAGCTAAGAATAGTATAGGTAGGGAATTAAAACACCATGAAGAGTAGAGGATATGGGGATGTACAAATTTTTTATACTACAATGCAATGAGTGAACTATGATAAACATTTATATTACACTTGGGGAAATTGACATATAAAAGAATCCGATGAATAAAAAATATTTTATGGTTTATAATTAGCAGGCTAAAACAAAAAGTCAAAGCTCTTGAGTATTATTAAGGTGACCATATAATTTACTGTTCAAACTGGGGCAATTTTGAAGGTGTTGAACATTGCTCTGGAGCATATGGCCTAAGCCAGGACCAGAGCAAATGGAGACTCAAGATCACTCCAGGCATTATAAGAATAAATGACATTGATTCTTCAGATGAAGATGTTTTATGCATGTAACAGATAAGTAATTTCAACTTAGTTGATATAATATATGAATATTAATTATGGTTTCCTTAATCTTCTTTTGAAGTTCTTGTTTTTCTTAATTTTTTCTGTTTATCACTCTATCCTCTTTATCATTTACTGTTTTACTCCAGCAATTCTTCATATTCAAATGGCTTAAAAGATGAAATGGTCACATTTTGAATTGTGGTGCCAGTAAAATATCTTTAACTATAGACTTCAATGAATGATTGCTTTTAAAATGCAAAAACATAGAGAATATATCAAATATACTCTTTACCGTACCAAATTGTTTTCCTTGATATATTATTTTCCATTGTGTCTAAAGCACATCTTCAAAATGTGTATTATTAACAGATTTAAAAATACACGTTAATGCACACAGTATGTACTTTGATGTTGACAATTTTCTTTATAAGATTCTATGAATGGTCATAAACATACTGAGATAGAAATTGGTTTTTAGAGATGTAAAGAACATCTACCAACTCTCCCATTTTACAGATTAAGAAACTGAAAATCAGAGCAGGCAAATGAGTTACTCTAGGCCACAAAATTAGTAGGTAGAAGAGTCAGAACCAGATTATCAGTTCAAGGTTCTTTATTTTTAACTTTTTATTTTGAAATAATTCAAAAAGTTGCAAAGATAAAAATTCCCTTATAGCCCTCATGCAGATTCTCCTAACACTTATCTTTTACATAAACATGTACCAATTATCACCAGGTTCTTTTTATTGCACTGTGTAAGTGTGAGTTCAGGTTTATTGTCTTTAAGGTAAGTGTGGAAAGATGTATTTCATAATATGTAGAAAAATGCTAGAAAAATTATTCATCTATTACAGACCAAGGAAATATACTCAGTGCCAAAAAATTTAGGATTCTTTCTAACATTAACATATCTCTTTATCTACCGGGATGACATAATCGCAACTGGAATATTAAGGCTTGGGGACTTTTTGGAATAATGCTAATAACACATTTATGTTTCTATATAAATTAGGGTGAGCTTTCATATACTGTTTCATAAACATATTCACCAACTGTGAATTTATGTGATTAAATACATAAACATAAAAGCTGTTTGAATTTTTAAGAAGATAAAGTTTAATAAATCATTTTCTAAGAAGTGCAATCTCAGAAAAGTATTTCTAATCAATATGTCTATTTATAGAACTTGTTATACAACCCCAAGATGTGGGATTAGGTGATAAACTCTTCAGTATATACTTGCTCCTATTTTCTTTGTGGTGCATTGGATGAAAAAATAATCAGAATATGTACATTGATTCTTCATGTCTTATATCTTAAAAAATTAAAATGTATTTTTTAAAAACAGAAAAAAAAGCCCAAATTATTCAATCTTCTTATAATCAATGGTTACAATATTTGGATTGTGAAAATTATAAAATCTTAATTTCCTCAGTATCTTAAGCTTCCCAGATTCTTTTATATTTATTTGATCTTTCCAAAAATGCCGTGCAATAACAGTTTTGTCATTTTCCTTTTTCCTACATTTATGTTGATATTTGTAACAAACTGTTATTGCCCAACCCATATCTCCTTGCCCTACCGTTTCAGAGCACACTGGCCTGATTTTCCATAAAGGTGGGGGATGTGTCCACAGCAGGGTGTTAATTCCCTAGCATTGCCAGCCTGTGTAAGGGCAGAACAGATTCCAGCTGCCAGAGAAAGTCCTCAGAAAAAGATGCAGCTCTGGCAATTGGAAGACTGGCCAGCAAGCATTGAATTCATAATGTACCCAAGGAAAAGACCTCCATCAATGACTGAAGGGAGTTGGTGCATATATATCTGAGTTTTCTCACATTTTGAGTGGGTTAATTCTGAAGCTACTGTTTTAAATGGTTTCTTAGGAATCCCAGTGAGATTAAGCTCTGTTTGCTCACAATGTAACTTGCTTGGGTAATTCACCCTTCATTGCCTTCCTTCCATTCCCTGTCTCACTTCCCCAAATCCCTACTGTTTCCTGAAATCACTTTCTAAAATACACTATTTGCACTTGAATCCTTAACTCAGGATCTGATTTCAGCAGAACACAAACTCAGAAAAGTTTCCTAAAGCATAGACTGAAAAGATACTCATGTAGAGGGGATATTTATGTTCTATAGTTAACAGGATTTATTGTAGGAAAGGCAGGAGGATGGGGACAAATGGGTTTAGGAATATTTGTGGACATCAACTACCTGCGTTTTCTCCACAAAGCCAATCATTATTACTGAAAATAGATTATCTTGTGTCCATATTACTTAGACTAAAACTCAGGAAGAAAAAGAACCTTACTGAAAGTCAATAAAGACTAGGAATTTTGTTCTTCAGATTAATATCATTTTGTATCAGAGTTGCTTATATTCATAACTCATCAACTAATTAAGCAATGAAAAGTATACACGTTCTCTTGTATCTTATGGTATTAGAAAATAACATTAAATTTGCAGTGCCAATTGTTTGGTTACTTAAGAAAATAAAATATTTCTTTTTAGAGAATTAAAAGGTCAAATATTTCTATTATATTTTTCAAAAAGTTCATTCAAGCAGTTTATTTGTACCCTAAGAGGTACAGCATAGTATAAAGTGGGAGCTGCTTTTTAAAAATTTCCTCAGTTTTTTTAGCTGGTAAAAAAATGCAGGACAAGAGATCAAATGTTTATGTCTGTTTAACCAGAATGGTGGAGGTATATAGTGTGAAATGGAGAAGTATCCTTTCTTAAAGAACAAGAAAATACAAGAGAATAAAGGCTAGAATGTACTCTCTGATAACCTTCATGACCAAATCATAATCATAGCTAACTGACCCTTTGAAGTCTGAGCAGGTCTTAGGATAGTCTGTGTAATTCCTGGCATGCCATAGTTAAATAAATTATTGGTAAGCATGCTATCCACATTTAAAATCATACCTTCTGCTCCTAGGCCCCATGGAATGGTGGGTAATATTTAAATATTAAGTCTGAAGAAGGAAATAAGAGAAGGGTCAAATAAATAACATAAGAATACAGTGTCACGACTCTCAGTAAGCTTAAGTCTATAAGGCAATTTAACTTAGCTCACTTTCAATTTAACTTACACATGGCAATGACAGATATTTTCTAAGATATTTTAAACATATTTTACTTATTTTTAGAAATTTGATAACGTCAGTTTCCAATTCTCAGTCTTTTCCAAATTCAAAACTACATGATACTGAATACTTTGTCCAAGCTTTAATACAATATAGCTTTGAACTATTTTCATTTTTGTATTATCTTTGTCTCCTGTCTTTTACTGTTTTAGGACAATATAGTAGCAAACTCCAGCCCTTTTCCAATTTTTTATTTAAAAACATCCTTGCATATTTTTGGTACACTTCACAGAACACTTTGATTACACAATGTCTGGCATCAGCTTTTTCTATCTTGACTACCACATCCTTATTCCAAACCCTGATTTTCTTTCATCACAGCTCATTTTTTTGTTGTTGTTTTAAATCCAATTCCGTGTATAAATCCTCTTTATTCTGGGCATAAAGGCTGTATCATGGTTTCCTATTACATCATATATCAGATAAAAATTCTGGACTTTTAAAGGTTCATAGACTTTTACCAGTTACATACTAACTTACCTGCTTTCCCTTTCTTTGAGGTCTCAGCATTTCTTCTTCTCTGACTTGAGGCAAAGTGTTTTTCATACTCCAGATAAACTTTTATTCCCAAACTAAATGTTATTTTTTCCCTTGTTCAGCAGACTATCATCTATCTTTCATCACTTAAAAAGCACCAGAAATCCCAATGCCTCCTAGATGTTCCTTGCAATAAAGGACGCTGTGAGGAGGGTTAGTATTCTTTCTCATTCCCTCCTCAATCAGGAATTAAATTTTATTCTATTCGCTTTGGTGACTGCCTCAGATATGCAGGTATTCTTGGTTAGAATATCATAGAATTACAGCGAAGTTCTTTATTATGCTAGCTTTTACTAAAGGCATCTTTCGGGTTGAAGTGCTGTAGTGAAAAGTACAAGGAAGGAGCATCTTTGTTCTAGAAATGTAGCGAATATGTTCATACCTTTTCACATCTTTCAATACATTATCTCATTTGACTCATAAGACCTATGGGAAGCAGAGTTACAGCCCCTGCTTTCAGTGGAAGGAACTGAAGCTTTAGGGTCCTGCAATATTCCTAGAGGATAGACTTTGAAATCAGGAAGACCTGAGTTTGAATTATTGCAACAATGCTTATACCTGTGCGGCTTTGGGTTATTAATGTCTCTAAACCTAAACTGCCTCGTATAATAGGTACAGTAATAACTATATGATACACTGCATGTAAAGAGCATCGCATGTAAAATGATTCCTTGGCACATGGAAAGCACTTAATAAACAGCCAACATGTTAAAGGATCTGCCCAAGACACTTTTAGAACATGCCTGCAAGGAGGTGAAACCAAGATTTCGGGCTCCAGAGCCCATGTGTTTCCATTATCCCCAATTCCTAGCGCGCTGATTAATTAAACAACTAACTTGATAGATGACCTTGAGCAAAATACTTCACTGAATCAGTTTACTCATCTGTAAACTGAGTCTTTTCAGACTTTCAGTCTATTGCAGCTACGATATTTTTTTTTCTGTAGCCTTGTACACTTGATGTTCAGACTCCTTATATATCCAAGATCTGTATAATCATAAGCTGTGCACATTGCAATGAGTTTCATTCCTATATTCATACTTAGTTCAATAATTAGTTTTGTGTACACTCAGCTGTTGCCTGTCTTTAGTCTGCGTACCAGCGCCTCTGAGGGGAAGACCCATACCTAGCTTTATTTATATCCTGGCTTGCTCCCGAAAGGCTTAAAGGCAGCGAGCGACACTAGAAGTTCCCTAACGATGTTACACAGTGCTACTAATAAATACTCTTTTTATGAAATCGCCCCGTAGAAAACCGCCGATGAGTTAAGATGATGTCTCTTACCTAACTCTTAAAAATAAAAACTAATGTACCTAGCTAGAAGTCCTGGAAGCATATAGTTAAGGTTCTTTCTTCAGCCTTGACGCTGTTTCACCCGTTGTCAACGGTCACTCGAATGCCCTTCTCAGACTAGCCAAAATTGTCGCCACTCCAGCCCCGGCTTGACCGAGATCCCACCCCGCCCCTTCATTCCCTCTCATACCCAAGTTTCCTGATTGGGAAGGGGCCTGAAGAGCCTTTCTCACATTCCCATTTTATTGGCTGGCACGGCTGTCAGTAATCTCTGCTTCCCGCCTTCTAGCCTAGCGGGTTTCTTGGACCCCTTGGTTTCTGCGACAAGCCGCTTACGTTTGCCTGAGCCGTGTTGCCGGGGACCGGCGACCTTTCACCCCTCCCTTCCCACAGGAGCGCCCCAGCCCCCGTCCCCTCCCCCCCCGCCTGCGCGCGCCCCCCCGCACGCGCTTAGCCCGCGCCCCCCCCCCCCCGCGCATACACCCCCCCCCCCCCCCCCCCCCCCCCCCCTCCAGCCCCCGCCTCCGGCGGGGCCCCCTCCGCCCCCGCAGGCTGAGGCATCAGCGCTGGGAGGCGGCAGCGGCGGCGGCGCTGCTGAGAGGCAGGGACCGGAGCGCGAAGTGTGTGGGAGTCTACGAACTCAACCCCTCTCTACCCTCCCCTCGCAGCCATCCCCCTCCCTCCCCGCCAGCCCCCCCTACAAGCGGGAGAAATAATGAGCGAGACCCGGCGGCAGCAGCAGCATCGCCGAGCAGCCCAGGCAACGGCAGAACCGCTCCGGCAGCGGCGGCGGCGGCAGCACCAGCAGCGGGAGCGAGCGCAGCGCTAGCGCGGCGCGGGGACCGCCGCGCTCCTTCCCGGCTCCTGCCCTCCTCCGCCGCTCGCTCCTCTCCGCATCCACCTCCTTCCCCTCCTCCTGCTCATTCACTCTTTCCCTCACTCTCCCCTCCTCCTCGGCTTCTCCCCGCGCCCCGCCAGCCCTCGCGCTCTCCCACTCCCTCTGCCCGTCCTCCCCGCTCCCCTCCTCCCGCTCATTCACTCGCCCCTCTCCCTTCACTCTCTCCCCCTCTCTCCTTTCTTCTCCTTCTTTCACCCTCCGTCTCTCACACCCCCTCCATTCCCCTGTCTCCTTTCTGACACTGCACTGCAGCTGCTCCTCAGCCCTGCCCCCTCCCCAGTGAGAACAAACCAGCAACATTGCTTTTTTTTCCTAAAGAGATTTCTATTGATCCGATTAAAAAAAAAAAAAAAAAAACCTTAAGAAACCCCAAACGCAAAAAAAAAGAAAAAAAGCCAAAACAAAAGGGAGAACCTTCTCCCCGTAGCAGCGGCAGGAACTGCAAACATGATGGCGGCAGCTCCCATCCAGCAGAACGGGACCCACACTGGGGTTCCCATAGACCTGGACCCGCCGGACTCGCGGAAAAGGCCGCTGGAAGCCCCCCCTGAAGCCGGCAGCACCAAGAGGACCAATACGGGCGGTGGGTATTGCTTCCACCTCCCCGCTGGCCCCATCCCCCGCCGCCCGCCCCTGCCTCCCTCCCTCCTGCCGGCCTCCCTCCCTCCCGCGGCCCGGACACCTCCAGCCCGAACCCGGCGGCTCCCGCGCCCTTGCCCCGCGCCCCCTCCCCTGCACCTGCCCCGCACCTCGCCGTCCCGGACACATTTCCATTTCTCTGTTTATCATTCATCAAAATGGCGACCGGTTTTTCGGAATAGACCTATCTTTCCATTTAATCGGTCTAAAGACTGACCATTTAAATATCCTAGACCTGGGCAAGGGGGTCCGTTAAAGAGGAGGAGGATGACCCCCGAGTGAGGTGATGGCCGCTCGAAGATGCGCGCTGCATTTAACAGTCTGATAAAATAAATAAATAAATGGCACTTGGGTAGCGGATAGCAAATGATTGGGGCATCGGAGAGTTTTTCCCTCTCCATCCCCTTGCTTTGGGCCACAAGTAGTATGCAAAATCTTGATGAGTGCATGCTCTTACCGCACTTACACTGTCGTTGCAAATATCTCATTGATTTGTCTTCAGAGGTGTGCATACGAGGGTGGGGGTGTCTGGTACTGTGACTTGTTAGTTTAACATCCTGCGCTTCCTGGGAAGATGAGTTATAACGGGACCGGTATCGCTTCTTCATTTGCACTGGAGTCATCTTAACAATGCACCCAATGCATCGAGGCAGAGGTGAATTTATCTACAGCATGTACATTAGAGACGGATGGGGGTCTTGCGAATGGCACACCCGCAAAATTTAGAACGTTTATTCACATAAGCTGGATTTACTGGGGTGTTTCCGATTTAAGACTTGATCAGTTTGTCAGAAATTAAAGTTTATGGAGTTGGCTTTATATTTTCTACAACATTTCATTTCACTCTTTCTTGGTTCATCCACTTACTCTGTTTTTAAAGCTGTGGCTATTTTGGAGAAGTAACATAATCTGTTTGGTCACTTTTAAGTGTATTTGATATAAATGACTCCTAAGCTTTTTAGTATTGGCAGAATTCTTCTTAAGGTCCTTTAATTAATGAGCTTAAACGAGATCATGGTAGACTAAGAAGTGCTAAAGAAATACACCAGGATTAGTTAGATTTAACAGTTCACATCACTTTGAGTTATTTCCTGGCAGTTATTGCAGACTTGGAATACACCCTACAGTTTGGGTGGATTATTTGGTAGGAGAAATGTTTGTTTTGCATACTTTAAGTAAGATATAGGCAATGGCTGATTGTGGTCCTTAGGTGTTTGCTAATGTCAAACCAATATAGCTCATCACTATTTACAGTCCTTTTACTTATTTGTATTGCAATATGGTAAGTGAAGGTTTGTCATCATATAAATCTCTGAAGTTTTGTTAAAGAGTCAGTTCATTTCATTTTACCATAGTAACCACAGATAGAATTGGAAGACTTCCATGTTTGGAATAACAACTGGAATTTAGTCATCAGTTTCTACAGTGCTGCAAAATAATAAAACATGTTTAGATTTTAATTCCAAGTTTAAAAGTATAAATCCTACAAAATGAGAAACATTTTGTACCTATTTATTTTTCAGTGTAATTGGCTTACTTTTGTTCTTTAAAAAAAAAAAAATTAACCCCATATTTCCTGCAGCTATATGCCCAATGTTTTAATTGCTGTTTTTCCCTCTTGAGGGTGGAGAGGGGATAGAGAGTTTAAAATTATCATGTTAACCAAATATATTTCTTTGCATTTTTCAGAAGACGGCCAGTATTTTCTAAAGGTTCTCATACCTAGTTATGCTGCTGGATCTATAATTGGGAAGGGAGGACAGACAATTGTTCAGTTGCAAAAAGAAACTGGAGCCACCATCAAGCTGTCTAAGTCCAAAGATTTTTACCCAGGTAGGTGCAATGGTGAAGAGATTGTTTGATAAATCCCCAAGGAAATAAAGAGAAGATCTACGTGTGTTGTATGTTGTATTGAAGGAAATTCTTAATAGTATAGACTTTATTTATATATTGTATTTGTGGAAAATTTTAAAGAATATTTCCACTCTTGATTATGTTTTGTTTCTATAATCGATATACTGTGTCTGTGATTTAGAACAATTACGAGATAACATCTTTTGGGTATGTCTAAATACTTCTTTCTAATTAGGAAAAAACTCTAAAATGTAAAGATAGAAACATGGACAGCTGGCATCAGGAAATAGGGTTCTTTTGAAGTTTTCAGACATCATTGTAATGACAATTAGTCTAGAGTGAATTCAGAAGAGGGGGTAGGAAGGCTTCTTAAAGAATGGACCATTTACTTCTAAATCCATTATGTACCTCTTTCTGCTTCACTGCTTTGTTTGTTGGCCCTGGAGTGAAGTAAAGAGGACAAGTGCTGCCTCTTCAGATTTTTAAAATACTGCGTTTTTAGTGTAATTGTGACAAGGAAATATATTATTATGTAAGAAGTAAAGTAATACTTCAAAATTTGTGTTATGAAGAGCTGTATTGGATTAAAATCTGGTAACAGTTGTGTGGTACTATAACCTACTGGAAAATGGCAAGTTTCCTAGGTGGCATAATTTTTTTTGTACTTTTCAGTGTGTGTTTTTTATTTCAAGTGTTATACAGTTCTCTGTGTTTTATCTTTTTCTTTTTATCATTTTGCTACTCATTATATGGATTTTAAATATAATTGGATAATCTGCATAATTGAATAGTATATCTCTTAGATAAAACATTAACTGATTTGCTTTTACTCAGGTGTAGCTTCTGCCATTTTTTTTTGGTTATTTTGTCTTCATGGCCATAAAAAAGTATTTATTCAGTGCTGAGGGGACTGATACTGCTTCTGCCCCCCCCCCCCATAGAAAAGCAAAGCTCATTTGCTTTCAATGATCTAATTTCAGTAGAATTCTTTAGTAGAGGATTTCTTTTTCATAGCCAATTGATTGGTGGGAGAAAATGGACCATTTTGCTAGATAAGAAGGTTTTAGAATGGTTGAAAATATCACTTAGTTGTATAAACTAAATGTAGTATATTTGGTAAACACTACAAACATTAAGCTAAAATGTAATCTCTTAGATATGCTGTCCTTCGAAAGTTTGTTCCTGTGAGTGTAGTTTTGTAGATGGCTTTCCTTGTCTCTGAAACTTTCCTTATGCATTAAGAAAGTTTACTAACATATTCACATTCATATGTTTGAAAGGTATATTATGATGAAAAAAATCAATGTGGAATTGTGAAAACCTTAGTACAAATAAAAGCATTCAAAAGAGCTTGATTGCAGAATTAATAACGTGATAGTTCTAGGAAAAGAGCTGCAATGGTAAATTAAATTCACTGTCAATAGATGAAAATGAAATAGCTTTTTTGCATTATACATGAGGTGGTATCAGATGTGCAGGGATGTTACAGAAAATTGGTGTTTATCAAGGATATTCCAAATAGTAAATTAAATGCCTTTTCATTTGAATATAGTTTATTTTCAGTGGGTTTGAAAGGGTGCACCGAGAATTAGATCTTTTGTTTTTAGTCCACTTAGTTATACATTTTTTTCTTATTACATTGAAATTGCTTATTTTATTTATAGTTCTGAAGCACGTTATTCATATAGAACAAGAATATCTGTTGGAAAAAATGGAAAACTGGAATGCGTTGAACAAAATTTTGTGTGTGTAGTGACGTAACCTGATCAAATGTGATTTGAAATGTCTGGATAAAAGAAGGCTTATACTCTGCCTGTAACAGGTGGAAACCAAGCACACGCTATGGAATTAATTTTAAGGATAAAGTAAAGCCTTGTAATTAATAAGAAGTTGTATTAATTCTGAACACTTTAATTTAAATATGGTATTACTGGATTACTCCCTGTTCAGACAGATACATCTCTCTTCTTCTGACAGCCTTCAATTTTAATAGTCTTTCTGTTCACACTTGACCACAAGCCTGTGGAATTATCTAAGGTCCTGGTATTCTTCAACATAACAGCCTCTGAGCTACTTTCAACTTCTCGTACTCAGATATATTTAAGGGATACTTACCTGCTCATCTCAGATGAACCAAATTATAAAACTGTGATTTCTTATCGCCGAGTTCTTATAGGATTATGCAGTAATTTGGAAGCCCATTTTTGTGTTTCATATATGTATTTATGACTCCTCTATTAGAGTGAACATGCCTGATGTTTATTTCATCAAGAATCTTTCTATTTCTTGTTTGGTAAGATAGTGTATTTGGGGAAAAGTATACTTTAGTTGTGTAACCTAATGGATTTTCTCAAATTACCTAAGTTTCAAACAGAATGTAATTGTGTTCGGAAGGTTTAGTTAAAATACTGATGTATTTAACACAGACTTTCTTTAGGATGTATAAGCCAGTATACAGACACACTTTGGGGATATTTTAACAAATTTCAACTCAAATGTATGTCCATTGTTTTTACTATAGCCAATATAATATACTCATATTTATCATATTTGTGAAGTTTTTTGTTTTTTGTTTTTTGTGTTTTGCTCAGCTTGTATCTTTAAAATATCTTAAACAACCTCGCCTTCCTGAGTAATTTTTAATATTTATGGTTGAAATCAAAACATTTTTTGTGCATTAATTGGCGTGATTTAGAATTTGTAGAACTGTATATTATATTGTGTATTTCAGCATGGCATAGTAAATAAAATAATTTGGGGAGATTGAGGATTGTGAAATGAATTTTTTAAATTACTGTAATCAAAAAAGATGTATGAGTAGATATACTTTTGCTGTGTATAATTCATCTTTTTAGAAATCTAAATCTTACAGGATACTACTTATTATCTGTGGTTTATGAATATATCTTTTTTTCTTACTTGATTAAAGCAGCCTATATATTTACATATCTTTTCTATAATTAGGTTACCTAAAGTTGTTGCCTTGTAGTAAAAAGCAGCTTTCTCATTTTTGGGGAATATATTACTGTATGCATTTTCAGAATGGCGATAGTGTTCTTTTATTCTTTTATTTGGCATCTGAAGATGTGTTTAGTTTTGTTAATAAATAGATTGATTTTATATGTTAAAATAATGCATGGTTCAGGTAGATGATCCAAAAAACTTATTGAATACATTATTGGTTGGGAATAGTAAAGGATTTATAAAAAATATTTTTTCATGTGTGCCTTAAATTTTAGAACATTTCATAATGCACCTATTGTTATTCCATTGTATGACACTAGAGATCTTCATTATATCCACCAAACAGAAATACTTCACTGTAATCGCAGCATATATTAGTGTGTATCTTACACTTTCTTCGTATTTATGGCTATAAAACTGGATCACATTTGATGTAAAGTATTTCCTTTTATGGTCCTTAAGTTAAAATTTGAACTTATATCCCTAGATTTATTATATCGTAATCTTAGCATTGCACAACTTGGGTGATTTTTTTTGTTAATCACAAGCCAGTTATGTGTTAAATTTTTAAAAGTCTTGAAAAAGAATCTAAGTGCATTTTTCTTTTAGTGAAGGGAGTACTCAACACTGCCTTAATTTTGACATGGGGAAAATTCAGTAGCCAATTTAACCTTTAGGATCGAGACTGTATAACATAAGAATGATCATTTTTTTGGAAATGAGATGAGTTAATAAAGTTTTAGAATAGATCACTTCTTTTGTTTACATTATTGAAAGAAGAGAATTATGGTGTTGGTAGTACAATGGGAATACTTTTGTCCAGCTTTTAAAAGTTGCAGTCCAAACACTTTTCTTTAATCTTAGATGCAAAGCATTTTAGAAATTTATTGGTATGTATTTTAAGGAAAAATTAGTAGATACATAAAATTGTAACAAGGAAAAATAAAAGTAGTGTAATTTCTAGTATTGTTGAGTTTAATATGATGGTTATGATTACACTGTGCTATCCCTTTGATTTTAGTATGATCAAAGAGTTGCTGGCATGTAATGTGCTTTTCTTTAAATCTTCAACTTGTAATATTTATATTTATCATATTACCTGTTGTTATATTTTGTCTCTCTATACCCTTAGTTGAAGGAAGAACCATAATCTTTCAGTTAGACATTAGTATCTCTCTGAAATTTGCTGTATTTTTAATATTTTCTCATTTTAAGAAACAGGAAATCTCAACATATGAAGGAATGTTACTGGCATAGCACAATCTATGTTAAAATTGTAGAGTCTGAAGGTATAGTTTTGATACTTAACTCCTGTAAACAAATGTTTTATAGCATAAGATTTTTAGAAAAATTGAATTAGCACTAAAAGTCTTAGGTATTCTATTTATTTGATTTTTTTTTCATTCTGATGTTTTATCTTCTATCATTGATTTAGTAAGTTGTGGAACATCATTTAAAGTATTGACGTTTTCATGAATTATATTGTATAATGTCACTTTGATATTAGCTATTCGAAGCCTTCTGGATTTTGGAAAAATAGCTCATTTAAATTTGTGACGTTGTAAGGAAATTCAGTATGTCTAACAATATTGCCTTGCAAATATCACCCCCTAAAGCTTTCAAGAAGAGTTTAAACATAGTGAATATAACCAGTGAAATAGTTCAATATTTATGTATGGAAGGTGTTTTGTATAATATATAAGAGGAAAAACAATCTGCGTCTTGGGAACTCTAAGGAGTATGTGGTATCACTAAAAATCTGAGCAATAAATACCCATCAAAAACTTGTCTATTTTATAGCTATTTTGTTTTGTTTTCCTCTGGCTTAAGAAAATTAATTTTTAAGCTTCTAAATAACACAGATAACATTTATTGAACATAATTATGCCACTTGTTACCTAAAATTCAGTACCTAATAAAACTGTTTTTTACCATAGAGTTTAGTCTTAGTTGTTTTCAGTTTAGCGGAGTTGTTTTAAAGCACTTTTATGAGCAAGTGCAGCTTTTCAAAATAAAATTGGGGGGACAAGGGTGGGAGATTTGTGCTTGATTGCCATCTCATTTCCATCTTTGGATACAGCTCTAGCATAAAGTTAAACAACATCTGCAGAGATCTGACTGACAAACATCTCTCTGGGACTCATCATTGCAGCCTGCAGCAGGTGCATTCAGCTTGCAGTCTTTTCCAAAAAGAGGTTAGTTTGTTCTAACATTTATCAGTAGACCAGTGGGAGCAAGTGACTAGAGAGAAGAGGTTGGTTGTCACTTGTCCAGTGCTGGAATACTACAGGTAATTGGACTGGACTGGTGGGAACCGCAGCAGCGTGTGTCTCACATTGCACTGCAGCTGCTATGGGGCTTAATTAACCTGACCCTCAGAGACTGAAGTGTCATGGTATAAAACACAACATGCAAGAAACGAAGCAGTATTTTTCAGATACTTCCTGGTGCTTGACTTGGTGAAATTTCCATTTTCTTCGTCTCGTTCTTAAAAAGATATGGCATAGGCTTTTTTCCATTTTTTTTATATGGAAATATTTGAAACTAAAATGATTTCTATGAATCTGATAGAATCCACACACATAAAAAGATGTTGTATAGAAATAGAAAGAAAATAATCTTAAGTCAGAACATATTCCACAAGTATGTTTTCAAATCATGAACGAGCAGAAAACAAGTGGAAGTACATTGTAATTTTTTAATTATCATTATCGTAGCTTAACATTTGTTTATTTTCAAACATAACCCATGTAAAATTAAGTTATATCATTTTAGCATGTTAGAGGCTTTGGCAAGCAAGCTTTGCTGAGTGCTTTGAAGTGTCTCAACAAACAAGACAGGTATAGCATAAAAACTCAAAAAAAATTAATCTGTCACTTATTTCTATTGTTTGAAATTTCTTAATCTGTTTGAAATACTGACTTACGATATGCTTCCATGACATATATAGAAGTTTCTTACGTTTTCTAATAGTGTTCCCACTTATTGTAGGTGTCTAATCACAGTGCTGTTTATTAATTGGCCCTTGAATGGAAAATAACTTGCAAGGTAAAAACGCCTTTAAGTTAAATACGGCAAGTGCTATATTACTTTAAAATAATTCTGAATTAAAAAATATATTTGGAATTTTGTGAAGGAGTTTTATAGTTTTGATTTTTCTCTCATTTTTACTGATTTGAATTTTTTGGTCTTCGTTGAATATAACCTGTCAATTACCAAAGAGGAATTAAGTTTTGGAGTTTGCACAGAGTTTTTTGTAACTTATATGCTTTTATTGAAGGAATTTTTACCAGTGTTGCCAGTAACTATTTGATTCTGAAGTTACTGCTTATAAGAAATCTTTTAAAGTTTATTTTAATTGAATTATGTATAGTAGTAGTTTATTGGTAGTTATAGTAATCATGGGAAATAAGATTAAAATAATCATCACTAGAAGTTAATATAATCATTCCCGTACTTTTAAGCATATGTTATTTTTCAGTCAAGACTTTTCATTTTTGAGACCTTGGATCTTTGTTTTCTTTCCAATTCTTATCAATATAGAAATGATTCTTTAAAATTCCACATATATACTGCACCATCATTTTTAATTTTTTTTAGAATTTGGTTTTTATGGATATTTATGTATGTGTGTAATTTTATACTGACCTACTCAAGTTTTTTTGCTTTTTTTTTTTTTTAATTTATTTGTTTTTGAGAGGGAGAAAGAGTGCACACAGGGAACAGGCAGAGAGACAGGAAGAGAGAGAGAATCCCAAGCAGGCTCTGCACTGCCAGCGTGGAGCCTGATGTGGTGCTCGAACTCACAAACCCTGAGATCATGACCTGAGCCGAAGTTGGATGCTTAACCAACTGAGCCACCCAGGTGGCCCTTTAAATTTTTGATAAAGAAAACTGAATAAAAATAAACATATAAGACTACAAAGTAAAAATGAAAGAATATTATATACACTGATGAGCTTTTGAGATATTTTCTGTATTCCCTGAGTTTCAAACTACTATATGGATATCCTTTCCCATAACAAAACTTGATCATGAAAACATATAATATCTACGTTCCATCATTGATCTTTTGCTGCTTCCTGCAGGGCCTGTCATAGCATCGTTGACAGGACCAGATGAAAAATGAAATCAGTATCTTGAGTTTTTTAACAGCAAAATGATTCAGGTAAGATTATTTGGCATAGAAAATAAACCATTTTTTACCATTCCTAAACTAATTTTATTTAATAATTGATATTTAAAATTAATATATATATATTTTATTTCAACACCTGTTCTATGTTCTACTGATGTTCAGTATGTTTGTAATTTGCAATGAATTTTATTCTGAACTCAGTAATTTTTAAATTTTAGACTGTAGTGTTTTTTACTTTCCTCATGAAACTAAACATACTTTTTGAAGTTTTGAGAAATAACTTCTCTCTTTCAAAGGTTTTTGAGAACAGTTTTACACTGAAGGCTCTGTAATTGTTTTGCAGGATAAATTTTCACATAATGTACTTATTAATTAAATAAGACTTCAAATCCTGCATTCCCTTTAGGATATAATATATGCTGACTCTCAGTTGATTCAATTTTTAAAAATCATTTTTATCTTAAAGAAGAAAGTTTTCATTTAAATTGTTAATAATCTGCTTCTCTAGGAATTAGATTCAGTGACTTTTTATAAGATCTAGTAATTGTGGGGGAAGGGCAGAAAGGAAGGAATTGGCAGAGCATTTCATTAACACTGAATATAGTAAAGGAATGTGGTATGTATTTTTGTTTTATGTTACTAAATATTTTAGAAGAACAGTAACTTTTCAATCTGATTACATTCATTCTTGAAATAACTTGTTTCTAAAGGAGTTAGTATTGGAGGCTGTTGAGCTTATCATTCACATTTTTAGTCTTAATTATTCTTTGTATAACTGCATTTTAATTTTTCTAAGATTAATTTATGTTTTTTTAAGTCACGGAGGTACTTTTTAATAAAACCTGGTGTGAAATCTGTCTAGAAGCTTTTCTCTTGTTTATTATGTGTATTTATCAGATGCTTCCTATGAACCCAGGTGTAGGCAGCTCCTTTGTCATCACGACTTAGAGTTATTACAAAGCATTTTTTCTTTGTTAAAGGGTTATGGGTATGTTTTACTTTTTCCTAAAAAGTTGTGCTTTAATTGTTCTTGTCTTCTTAAGTTTTGTGTTAAATTTTTTTCTCTTATATGGCATCTCTGTCAAAAGACTTATTGAGGACCCTTAGAAATAGCAGAGAGGCTTTCCATTTTAAGAGACTGAAAAAATCATGGAATTGTGGAACCAGATGAAAGGAATGGATCTTAGATCTCATCTCTTCCAGAATCTCTATTTAACCATTGAGCAAACCAGGATACCAAGATAATAAGTGGTGTATGTCAATAATCATCCTTTAGCTTTTAAATATGTTTTCTGAATTTGTGGTACAAATTTTAGTAGGTACTTCTTTCTCTTCCTGTTTTGCTCCACTCTTTTTTCCCTTTCTTTTTGGATATGACTCTCTGAGGAAATAATTCTTTAATTTTTCTCTCTCCTAGTTTTAAAATGAATGTGCCTCCCCCCCCCCCTTATTTTAAATAAGTTGAAAGCACGTTAGTTATTTTAGAACAGTTTTTGTTGTTGATTTGCTATACTGAAGGGCCAAATACAGGTATACAGGTTCTCTTTATCACTACCACACATTAAAAAAAAAAAAAGTTATGATAGATTATATTACTTGGAATATAGCCTGGTCTCTTTTTCCGTAATTGTAGTTTGAAGATGTCAATATTTCCAGGGTGATTTGATTTCTACACTTTGTTACTTTTCTTCATTGGCAATGTTTGCTTTCTTTTTCTTTCTTTTTTTTAATGTTTATCTTAAGAGAAAGTGGGAGTGGAGGGTGGGGCAGAGAGAGAGAGAGAGAGAGAGAGAGAGAGAGAGAGAGAATCCCAAGCAGGCTCTATGCTGTCAGAGCAGAGCCCGACACAGGGCACGATCACATGAACCATGAGATCATGACCTGAGCCGAAATCAAGAGGTAGGATGCTTAACCAACTGAGCCACCCAGGCACCCCTGCTTTCTTTTTCTTTCTTTTGCTTGCTTCCACTGTTCCTTAGCTAAATTTTTTGTTTTTGGTTTAACAGAGTATTGACCTTGATTTAAAAAAAATGTGTAGACTTTCAATTCAAAATCTGTTTTCAAGGATATATATATTTTCTATATTTTTATGTCTTTCATAAAAATTTTCTTAAGTATTATATATTTGGCTGGGTATTCATAACAGTTGGTTTAAAAAGAAAAAAATATTATGGTTAAAAAATAAGCAACAGGCTAGTTGTAAGGCATTTTAAGTAAAGGTGAAGATGTATTATACAATAATTTTTAATTTTAAAACATCACTATTTTCTCTTTTTTGCCTTTTTCGTTAAATTGGTTTGCTTCTCCGAGTTCTGATGATGTTTGCGTTGTAAGCTTATGGACTACTTTCTAACATAAATATAAAAGTACTCTGTGATTTTTGAAGAATTTTTTTTCTTCACAGCTTTAAACCAAAATGAAAAATCTTTTGTGATAGCCTTTACTTATGTCATTTAAATAATTGAATTAAGCTCCATTGGTATGAAGGAATTAATGTTGTCCTTCATGCCTGTTGCTGTATGTTCAGTTTACAGCTCAGTGCTGTAAACATAGGTGGCAGTTCAAATTTAAAAGAATGTATGTATGAATGAATAAATGACTGATTTGAGGCTTCTTCTGTGAAGTGTGAGTACAATGGATAGTGGGCAGTTTATCTTTAAATTTTCATTATATATCCAATTTACCTTGAATGGGGTGGTGTGTATATGTAAAACCCATATTTCAGATAAGTGAACAAATGAGTTCAAAAATTTAAACAAACAAGAAATGGCCGTAGAAGTGTTAACACAAGTATGGGCCAGGTATTAAAAAAGAAGAGTAGAGTGAGAGAAGGGAGTTTTGCTTTGTATTTAGCATGTTGTTCTTTGTGAAGGAAACTGTAAAGCCAGTATTATGGAGTACTTAAAAGCCATTTCCAAAATGTAGATAATTAATAAAAATATTCTGACTTAACCAACATGAGCTTAATTCACATTTATTAATAAAAGTGATTTGAAATACCTATATTACAAGATTTTAGAGTTACGTCACATTATAGTTTTTTTGCTGCCACATGTCTACTTGTTCGCTAAGGAACATCCTGTTGATGACTTTTCTTGAGATATCCTGAAAATCAAAGTTTATTAACCACTAAATTAAAGTTACATTATTAAAAATATGATTATTTTAATTGTATTTTAATATCTTCACCTGTAGAGGGGAAGTTAACATGTATAAATACATTATGACTTTTAGAAGCTAGACTATTTAATTTTTTTATTTGTGAAAGAAAAAAGTATACCAGTTAACATAGTAGAGCAGAATTTATTTGCTTAGAGTTTGACTAACTTGAATATCAAGGTGTTAGTATGTGTTACTTTATTTGAAAATAAAATTATAGGAAAGTTATTAAATTTGGGCTTCTTTAGTCTTTTACTTTTTAAACAGTTAAAATTTAGAGAAATCCATGAAATACTAATGCTTTTATTGTATTAGTACATTCAGTTTTGCTACAATGAACCAAGAAACATCTAAGATTTAGTAGATAAATCTAGTCTTATGCTTAGTCCTTTACATTTTTATAAATTCTCTTAATTTTTTTAAAAGCTGGTGCAGAATAGTGGGCTAAAATACTTCTATTGTAGTGTTTCTTTACCTGATGCTTCCTTTGCTACTACCATGGGATTGTACTTTGCTACTACCTCTTGGGGTTAGAACTAGGTATACAATGCTCTGAAGATCTTATTCTCAAGAAAGAGAGCAGTAAGACACAAGAAAGATAAATATCTGGTTATAATAAATTTTAATAAATGTATAATGGTAGAATTGTGTCTACAAGTTGAAACTACCTCTGTCCGTGACCAGATCTTGCAGGGAGAAGGTGGACTTCAAAGAAAACTTCAAAGAGGAGGGGGGTTTTGAGGGTTGAATTTTAATTTGCTTGTTGGGCAAGAGTGGAAGGTCATTTGAAGCAGAGACACAGTGTATATTTAGGTAGATATGAAAATTCCTGTCCTATTCAGGGATCCAAAAGTAGTTTGGTATTACTAGGTAAAAAGTGGATGTTGCTGGGGGGAAAGTGGGGATAGGGAGATACTATAGATATTTTTAGAGACAAGAGAGAATGTATTACATGTGAAAAAGATAAGAACTTGTTTGAAAACTACTATTATTAGCAAGAATTATTTTAAAGAAAAAATACCTCTGTTGTGTCTATAAAATGACCCACAATGGTACTGAAATTAAAATTTATGCACGTATTTGTATAAAAGTTAATAGTTGTACTTTGGAGGAGGATTGCCTTAATTATCTAAAAGTAGAGCTGAGTAGTAGACTGAGGAATGTGACTTTCTGCTTAGCAATGTAAGTAGAATTAAAGAGAAGACTACTTTGTTTACAAAGGAAAAGACTAAGGGAAAGGTGAGGCAACTAGAAATACGGAAAAAGAGATGTTAAGAAATACGATAGTTGTGTTTTATTAAGCAGTTATGTGCCAAGTGTAAAAGAAAAGCATGGGAACCTAGTGAAGGACAAAATCCAGTGAAGAATGTTTTGCTGTACTCAGGAATAGTGTGGAGAGAAGTATGTTTTTGACATTTATTCGCTTTTACATACCTTGTTGTCTGTGCAGACACATTTACAATTAGCGACTTGGTTTCTTTTACTAGTTTGTTTTTGAATCATATATCTGATACAATTTTTCTCATTTCTTAAATTACATGAATATGTAGGCCATTTTAGCTCTCTTGATATGTGATAAACAGATCTATTCATTTTTAATTTGATGAAAATTCGTGATTTACACAGCATATACATTTTTTTTAATGTGTGAATTTGATGTCGTTCCAACACTAAAGTTTTGGTATATGAGAGAGACATTGGTCAATGAAAATAAAAACTGAAACTTCTTATTCATTGTAAATGGATTTTCTGTTATGTAATTATTTTATTTGGAGTTTCACATGATTATTGAGATTCAGCAGGATTCTCCATCATTGATATTTATTTCCTAAAGGAGTCACTGTTAATCGATACTCGATCAAAATCAGATTAACTTAAAAAAGACTGAAAAATATGGCACTGTGTTTCCATTTAGAAAATGAGATTAAAAATCTATCTAGCGTTTTATACTGATTTGTGAAATCATTGGCTAGTTGTGTAGAGAAACATTAAAGAATTGAACAGCTGAAGTGACATTAAGCACCAGATGGGGATTTGAAATGAAAATATTCACTGTGTAATCTTTATTTAAGTGCTATTCATAATTCAATAATACCAGTCGTATAACTCAAAGTTGAATTCAATACAAAAAGGAAGCATAAGCAAAATCTCTGCCTTCAAATTGATACACATATCATGGTATGATATCATGACTTGTTCTTAAAAGGGATAAATAATATAGGTAAGACAACTGCATACATTTTTTGCAGAGGCAGTACAATTCTCTTTGAGAAAAATTTTGAAGAATTTTGGGTTGTGAATTGTTTCAAAGTAACGTTTATTTAAATGGAACATCTTTTATGAATTCTGTCTTTGAAATTATATTCTATTTTGCATTTACAAACATCTTCTAAACTAGAAACTTCCAGCCATATTTTCTTTACAGTAATATTTTAAATTTCTTCTGAAGCGTATACCTATTTTGTTTAAGGAAAGGTATGTTCCTCTGAAAGCTTTATCACGTTTTTAGCTAAATTGGTATATTTGACATCTTGTTTAAGAACTAGAATGACTCTGGATGTGAAAACACAAACTGTGATAATAAGAAAGATATGCCATATGTGGCAGTTTAGGTTGGCATATATCTCAAATGGCATGTTTAATGTACTGTATTACTAAAATTAGTAATTTTACAGTGGAAGGCTGCTACTCTTAGTATATAGTTTCATGCTGGTGGGCTTAGAATGCTGACAGACCCTTTACTTTGTAAATCCCTGTTTTCAGTCCTTGTAAAAATCTTTTCTCTGTTAAAATTATCTACATGGGATATGTGTTAGTAACTTATTCTCTGAAGTTTGTGAAAGTTAATGAAAGTATTATAAATAGTATATAGTTTGACAGATGATTATCGGTGTGAATAGCAATCCTGTATGTTGTTTTTTTTGTCAAATAATAATAATGCTAATATATTTATATGGCAAAAAATAGTTTAGCAAAATAAATAAGAATCGAAAACAGTATTTTTACTTTTAGGGAATGTACATATGTTGGCAGGAAAAGCTTTGAGGTTCTAGAGTCTTGGCACTGAAGCTATTTGAAACAAACTGAAATAAATTATTGCCCTTTACAAGAAAATACTCAACTTTGAAATCATATTGCAGCTTTCTTGAACATAATTTTTTTTCTTTTCTCTTTTAAAAATATTGATTTTACTGAAAATTTTTCTTAAGGCCCATCAAATAATTCAGCAGACTGCATTAAAAATAAGTAGAGGGGCGCCTGGGTGGCTCAGTTAGTTAAGTGTCCAACTCTTGATTTCTTTTCAGGTCATGATCTCAAAGTTTGTGAGTTTGAGTCCTGCTTCCAGCACAGAACCCTTGGGATTCTCTCTCTCTTCTCTCTCTGCCCTTCTCCTGCTTGCTGTCTCTCTCTTTTTCTTTCCCAAAATAAGCTTAAAAAAATAAGTAGAAACTGCAATGTGATGGGGATAATTTAGGTGATTTCAAGGGATAAATAATATAGGTAAAGGATATGAACATTTTTTGGCCACTTAAACTATGCAGGACAAATGCAGTTCTGCTTGAGGAAAATTTTGAAGAAATTTTAACTCAGAGAGATGTTTCAAGAAATAGTTATCTAAGTGCAGTATCTTTTAACGAGCCTGGCTCTGAATTTATGTGAGTATTTAAACTATCTCTATTATCGTTAATGGGAAAAGTGATAGTCTTGTTTTTAAAAGTCTAAAACCAATTAACTAAAAGTTACTTAATAAAAGTAAGTGGTATATAAAAGTAGTTTATTAATCATGGCTTAGTTAGCTCTTACATTCTATCACTTATTTCAATTCTTAAAATTTCAATGTAGGCAAGAATTCTTATTTCTGTTTACAGTTCAGGAAAAGTAAGAAAGACAGTGAAAGTTGAAATGATATGTGGTATAGCAAGTTAATGATGAACCTGTTTTTTTTTTAACTGTTATTCTGTACCTCTTTGCATTAGACTACTTACAAAGTTGATTTCAGAAATACAGTATTCAAAATTTAAGGTTCACCAAAATGCTGCATTCATTGGTCAATCACTGGGAAATAATAGATTTTTTGATGGCTTAATAATTTTTGGCCCTATTCACATAATAAGGAAATCTTACAAATTTGAATTTTGCCATCAAAAGAAAAGCTGTAATAATTAAACAAAATGGAGACATAAAAACAAGTTTTCTGTCTTGACCAGATCTCTGTAAACATTGAATTTTGATATCTTTTATGTACTTTTCCATCTTCCTATTGATATTAGACCTCTAAGGTAGTTTGACATTTCACCTTATCTATGAAATTATTTTTGTGAGGTTATTTAATTATTCTCAGTTTGGCACTTATGATTTTGCTTTTACTTTTTAAGTCGTATATAACCACTGTAGAGATTTGTTAAATTATACATGAAGTTAGAAAGATCTAGTCAAATAAATATGACAGTACTTCCTATAATAAAATTTTTCATGAGGAAAAAAATGTGTTGGGTGTTAGATAGTGAAGTTTATTAAGAAATTATCAAGTCAGGGGCACCTGGGTGGCTCAATCAGTTAAGCATCCAACTCTTGATTTCAGCTCAGTTCATGATCTTGTGGCTCATGAGTTCCAGCCCCTCATCGGCCTCTGTGCTGACCCTGCAGAGTCTGCTTGTCTTTCTCTCTCTCTGTCCTTCCCATACTCACTCACTGTCTCTCTCTCTCTCTCTCTCTCTCAAAATAAATAAACTTAAAAAAAGAAAGAAATTGTTAAATCAGCTCAGTGCTTTTTAATGCCTTCTGGGTATGTAGAATGGAATGCAAGACCCTCAGGGACCGTGTGGTGTCAGAACAGAGTTTATCCGATCTCGACATTTAACAGCTGTATGATTTTTTTTGTCAGGTCCTTGTATCTATAATTTTTTCATCTGTCTAATGGAAATATTAGTACTCCTCACACAGTCATAAGTTGTTCCGGGTACCACAAAAGGGAAGATGTAAAAGTATGTCACATAATACCTGCCATATAAGCATTTTATAACCATCTTTTTAAATTTTTTCTTTCCCATATTTGTTACATTTATAACACTAAATATACAGCAGACATTTTAATGTAAAATGAACTATAGAAATGTGGCTCTAAAAAGGAAAACATTGCTATAAGGAGTTTTTCTTTCAAAATTGCTTTTTTCTTTTAATAACTGATTGTTATTAAAATATAAGCAATACATAGAAAGTTAAAGCTCATTTTTCATCCCATCCCTTTAAAATAATATAAATAATTTGGTGTATATTCATTTTGACTTTATAAATGCCTTCTTATATTTTTATATATCTTATATATTCAATTCAATTTTTAGATACAATTGTCATATATATTTGTATTTGAATAGATAATTACAAGTGATATTCATTGTTATAAATGGGATGAATTTGCAGCAAATCACCTCTGTTGGTTAATGGATTTGTAGAACTTCTAAATACTCTAAGGTGTCCTCCCAGTCACAACTATGTGGATATTTTTATGTGAACATTTTTATGTACATAGCTTAAAAATGTGTTCTGTGATACCCCTGAGGGTACACAGAGCCTTGTTGTTTATTTTTTTACCCATATGATTGACCTGAAAACTAGAGATAAGGATTTATAATATTGAAGCATATTATAATCTCATATGAAGCACATGGGCTTCATTGTATTTAAGACTCTTGAAAATTAACATAATTTATTAAACCCTCCTTTCTTCATCTTTGTACATTCAAATATAAAATGTTAAAAATATTTAATAAGAAATCAAATGGTATATAGAATATTTAATACTTCTTTCATGATCTTTTTCAAGATACTGAGACTTCTGAAAATCCTTTACCTGTTAGTCGGAAAGAAAGTCATAGTGTATTAAATGATGAAGCTAGATGTTTAGTAATATAGGTGATCGTTCAAGACTTATTTTTCAGCCGTTTTTAGCTTAAAACATTGTTTTAATTGCTTTTGTAAAGCAATGTAGTTCATGTTCATGCAACTTTCAGGGAAGATCCTCTAAAATTTAGTGGTATAGTTTTACTAAGAGTATGTTTTGGGGTCATAGCATATTACTTTCCATTCCTCAACAAATATTCATATTTTCCATGACTTATCACAAAAATTCTTGATTACCATTATGGTGAAAAATTTTTTATGATGTGTGTATATTTTGTTATCATCAGTGTGTAAACTTAATGTATTCAAGTGCCTTGCATATTAGATATATTTATATGTTAAATATTTAGGATTTGTCTAATCCCATAGCAAAAACAATTGTGTATATGATTTTTTGTGTGTGACTGTGACTTTAAGGGCAATAAATATACTTAAGATCATATCGATTCTTACTGCTTTGTGGAAAGTATAAAACCTTAGTGAATATCTGCCATAGTACAGAGTAAATTCAATTAAATATTTAGAATGTTACACCTTTGAATATGTAAGAGTACTAAATGTTTTAGGAAAAAATGAAGCGAGAAACTTTGCTAAAGTTTATTTAATTCCATAATAATTAAATTTGTGGGCCTAATCTTTAGAGTGATGGATTTATTCTTAGATACTTAGAACACATAGAGATGTTGAGAGTGTTTGAAATCTGATTAGATTGAGTGTAATATTGAATGTTGGCAGTTTATGGAAGAGGAATCTGTATTAGTCGAGGGTAGAGGAGACTGAGGATTATCTCTGATTATATTAGGGTATGGGTTGAGGAATTACTGAAATTTGAGATAGTCTGTGAAAGCTGAAAATAGCTCCAACTTCCTTGTCACCTGCAGCATTTTCACTCTTTTAGAACTAGGGCAGCAGGCTACACCATATATGATGACTTTAAGTATTAATTCCAAAACTTTCACTGTCATCCTGATTGATGATCTTACGTCCTGTTTCACTGAGAAAATAAAAGTAATTAAAAGAAATTTCATAAGCTCCCATCACCAGATCTAGCCACCTAACTACATCAGTGCCTATGTAGTCTGTATTTTCTCTTATTCCAATAAACTGTCCCTGCCCATACCAAAGGCTAATCCTCCACTTTTATTCTAGATTTCATTTCCTCTTAGCTACTCAGGAATGTTTTAGCAATTCTTTCTTCTTCTTATGTTATCAGTATACCAGTCAACAGCATTTGACAGTGATCACTGTCTTCTCTTTAAAGCATTTCATTTTGCTTTGAGCACACCTCTGCCTCACTGATTGCAGCTTCCAGTTTCCTTTGCTGGTTTCTTCTCATTTTCCTGAGCTCAGTCCTTGGACCGCTCCATACTTTTTCTTGTACATGTTTACACCCTTGGAGATCCTATTCATATTCAGTGTCATGGCTTTAAATAACCATCTGTTCTTCCATGACTACCAAATGTTTATATCCATTCTGGACCTTTCATCTGATCTCTAGACTAATGATGCAGTTACCTACTGGGTATCACTTGTATGTCTAATAAATATGTTAGAATGAAATATTCTGATCTTTCAAATCTTCAAATCTACTTCTCCCATGTCTTCTCTATCTTAATTGCAACCTCATCCTTACAGCTGCTAAGGCCAAAAATCTTGGAGTCATCCTTACTTTCTCTCTTTCTGTTAAAGTTTACATTGAATCCATCATAATTCCGACTTTGTTCAAGATTATTTGCCTAATGTGAAAGCCAAAAGCATATATTAAAAACAAAGTAAATATTGTAAAAATGCATTCTGTTCTGCTTACCCAGGTGCAGAATCAAGGAAAGATGTAGTTAGCTGTGAGTTCAGTGTTAAAACTCTGGAGAGTGACAGAAAGTAACCTGTCCTAGTTACTGGATTGACCAGACTGAGCCCTCGAATTGTTCATTGTTTCAAAAGATAAAGCAATGGGAAATCTAGATTCATGTTTAATTTTATGTTATAGGGAAGTCTATAGGAAATAATCTGTATTCTAAGGATTATAAGTATCAGTACAATCATAATAGTAGCATAAATGTTTTATACCTGCAGGAATTGATTTTCAGAGAATAAATATGAAGCAGTAGAATTAAGAAAATTCTAAATAATGCCAGTTCATTGGATTGTATCAAAATTGAATCTTTTGAATGTTGAGGACATAGTTTAAAATGCAAACTGTTAGTTTAAAATGTAAACAATATATACATTGTGAATGATGGTTAAATATATACTGAACCATTTGGAATATTGTGCCAAATCAAAACTTCATCTTTTTTTGAGGATTATACCTTAAAGAAAATACACACCTAAAAAAATAAATTACCTGAGTGGTAATTGTTTTCCTATAAAATATTTTGAGATACTTTTATGCTTGTCAACTGGGAACTTCCTCATTTTGCTGTCTGTCCATGAAATATTATTCTAGTTAATGGACTTCATTTCTCTTTCTAATTTAAATCAATTAGTTTTCACTTTACTATTTTATGTTTCTCATTCTGAAGTCAGTTATTAAAGGAAATTGTATTATTTCAAACACAAGGAGAAAAAAATAATTGAGTTTTTATAGTGCTAATATATTTTCAATAAATAATTATGTATAACAATTTTGATTTCTTTCTAATTATACATTTCATTGGTATGTCTTCCTGGCAAAAGATCTTTGATCTCTGGAAATAATCTGCCAGAATAAGATAAAATCAATCTGTATACCTGTCAATGTATAGATGATTCAGTAGAGGAAGTTTCAGTAGAGGAAGGAAAGCTGATGGATGTGGCCTCCTGGAATTTAGGGGCAAGAATGTGTGTATGCATTTGATTTCATTTTTACATGCAACATTTAAATTTGATTTTTGTGGCTCAAAATTTTAGCTTAAAATTTGTGACTTAAAACATTTTATTTTGGCATGCTTAGTAATTACATACTTCTTTCTTAAATCATTCCTTAGTATTATTAGTGCTCATTTATGTGAGATGTGAGTTTGCACATCATTCTTACATACTATTTTAGAAATATCTATATGATACTATTTTCATACAGGTGATAGAGACAGATTTTATATAGGCTTTTCTGATTCCAAAGCCCATTCTCTTTTTATCATATCATATTATGTTGTCAAAAAATCCTTTCAGTGAAAGCAGTTTTCCCATATTTTACTCATTTTGAAGTTTTTTTAATTAAAATTTATTTTTAAAGTATTATTACATCATTGGCTGGTTTCAGCATACTCAAGTCATGCTTTTAAATTTTCATCTGTGTAAAATAGCTTTAAGATTTGTCTGCATAAGCAAATAAAGCATATTTAGACTATGGTTATATTTAATAAAAGTTATATATGAGAATGAAATATAACTGGAATTGTAACCTAATTGCTGATTCATAACTTGATATTGTTTCTATAAATTTGGTATTGACTCAGTTAAAGATGTGAAGTAAAGATTTACTTATTTATGTACTTAGCTAGCAAATATTTATTAAGTGTGAATTGCATAGTGGGCAGTTCACTATGTGCAGAGATATTAAAGACCAAATATCCTCTCAGAGAGAGGATATGAAATGAAGCTGGAGTGTCTGTCTAGAGGGTCTTTTAGTTGTGTCAAATAATTCGGAGTTTTATTTATTTTAAATCTAATTGCATATAATATGTTAAAACGACTTTCTAAATCTCTAGTTATTACATATTCAAACCTATATGGATGATCAAAACACCTATATGGTAGAGGGTATTTGCAGTTGTCAGAGAATTATTTAGTTAGAATTTACCTAGGACATATTTGACAATATAGTTAGCATTTTTTAATATTAAAAGGCATTATGTTTGGAGTAGCTGGCTAACTTTAAAAATGTGAAGTTATTAGGTAACTATTTTCTGATAACATTTTTTTTTTAAGTTTTAAGTAACCATTCATTTGTATGGCTCTGTTTAAAGCTGGAACCAAAAGTTGTTTGCTGCAAAATATAGCTTTATATTAAGACTTTGTTAAAGAGAACGATGTGGATGGAAACTATCAGAATTAAATGATTTGAAATTAAATATGAGTGACATTACCAAAGTAGCAGTGAATGTGTTACATTCTACACTAACCATATCATTACTGTTTTACTTTTTCCAGTTTTATGGTATCCATTTCTGTTCTTGAAAATCTTTAAAAATGTGTAATCCTTGTTTTCTTGAACTGTCATTATTTAAGATAAAAGTGTAGGGTCTGATGTTGCTCAGCCTCATACTTTTATTGTCATCCACTTTTTGTACTTTTGCTCTGAGGTCACTGAGCATCCCTAGATAAAAGACTAAAATTGGACCAATTGATTCTGCTATTCAGCATAGCATATTATTTCCAATTGAGCCAGCTCATGTTTGTTTGTTTTTTCCTTTCAGTAATCTCCATTTAGCTCTCTATCCTGTGCCTGTGCTTCAAACTTTCCATCTTTGTCAGCCTAGCAATTCACCCAACACCTTCATACTCTGTAAATGAACTTGCTTCAGTTTCTTGAGATCATCTTCACAGACCTCCATTAACTTCTTTTATACTTTATATTACTCTGTAACTTTGCTTTTAATCTTTTCTTACATTTATCTTTTGAGATGGAATTCTCTCTTCATCTTTTGAGGCTATATTTCAGCCTGTTTCTTTTTACCTTTTTTAGACTCTTGTTTTATTATCTCATTCTTTTGGATCTTTTTATTTTTTTCATTAGATCCTTCTCTTTGGCTTAGAAATCTCTTCAGTTCTTACTTATCTTAAAGTACAAAACACTACATCCTTTCTTTGATTCTGATAATTCTCTTATGGTTACGCCTCTCATCCCTCTGCAAATTTTCTTGAAAGCATAATCTGTATGCTGAATTTCCGTTTTCTCAACATTCAATGCTCCTGAAGTTATTCAACTCTCTTAAAGTTTTGTTATCTCTTAGTTCTTTAACTCACTGAAATAACTTTTTCAATTATCTAGTCATCACCTTCTTAATTTTCTGGAGTATTCCATGTTGATAATCACTCTCTTGATACTTTTCTTCCTTTGACTTTGTTGACATCGTAAGATTCTGTTTCTCTTACTGTCTTTCTAACTGTGTCTTCTTAAGCATTTTGAGGAGTTTCTCTTTTTTAAATCATCCCCTCAATGTAAAATTACATTAGATTTTGTCCTTGCTCCTATAGTTTTTTCTGACTTTATTACCTTTGTTCAGATCATTCTTAAGACCATATGTTTAGCTCAAAACTGTTTTGAACTTTAATTTGTGTAGTTCTCATCATAGATTTCATGTATTTCAAAAAAAGCTGATTATTATTTATTTTTTATTTTTTTTAACATTTATTTATTATTTAGAGACAGAGAGAGACAGAGCATGAGCATGGGAGGGGCAGAGAGAGGGGGAGACAGAATCTGAAGCAGGCTCCAGGCTCCGAGCTGTCAGCAAAGAGCCCGACGCAGGGCTCGAGCTCATGAATTGTGAGATCATGACCTGAGCCACCCAGGTGCCCTTAAAGCTGATTATTTAAACCTTATTTACAATCTTTCTGTTACCTTGCCCTAAAAGTACAAGTTCCTTAATATGGTTCACATGATTTGCCCTTTTACTCTTCTTTCCAGAAATAGTTGGTTTTCTTTCCATCTTAATCCTTTATTAAATGAAACACACACAACATATCCACATGCGCGTGCACACACATGCGCACACACACACCACTATTCCTATGTATCATTAAGGTTCCTACTTATATATGTCATCATTTATAAAGTCTTTCGTGACCATGAAAATCTAGTTAAGGCACCCTTCTTTTATGCTCATGAAGCATTCTGTTCTTAATGTTCATTGCAATTGTAAATCTTATCTAGCAGAGTAAACTACTAGCTCATTGATAATACAGACCATATCACCTTTACTTACAGTGTATCCCTAATATTTGACATAAGATCTTAATGAAAATGTAGTCTCTTTCTTTTGAGTACCCTCAGCATGTAGAGATCATTCCCTTGTTTGGCAACACCACAGTGGCAGGGTACTCCCAAAGAGAGACTGTCTGATCTCAGTTGTTCTCTGTTCTCTTTAGAATGTAAGATACTTATTTCCTCCTTCTTCCCTTCTTCAGATTCTAGTTTCCAAAACCGCAGGCAATATGAAAGGCATAATTATTCATTATATTACATATGTATCAAAATCTTTTTTTTTTTAATGTCTTATTTATTCTTAAGAGTGAGAGCAGGAGCAGATGAGCGGCAGAGTGAGAGAGGGACACAGAATCTGAAGTAGGCTCCAGGCTCTGAGCTATCAGCACAGAGCCTGATGCAGGGCTTGAACTCACAGACTGCGAAATCATGACCTGAGCCGAAGTCAGACACTTAACCGACTGAGCCACCCAGGCGCCCCTGTGTCAAAATCTTTTAATCCGTATTGTTTAGTCTCTAATCCAAAATAACACGTCACCAGTCTTTGCTCTCTACTTCACTAATCTGTAAGTCAGGTGTGAGTTGATATAGAGGAAGGGAGAGAACAAATTCTGTAACCCATCTACTTCCATATATATGTGGTCAGTAGACTGACCAGGAACAATACTTATGCGTATTTGTAATCTGTGAAAAGAAGCATTTCACAGAATTTAGGAGGATTAAATGAGGGAGAACATGAATGATACATTGAACTTAGGCCTGTTTGGAATTATTTTAAAAGGTAAAGTGCCCACATACTATAAAACTTATGGAAGATTCTATTTCTGCATATTACAGTATCGTAACACTGCTTCCTGAAGAGGTGATTCAGGAGATGATAGTTGTGCGAGAGTGATTTACCCTTATGTGTTGTTTTGGGAACAAAATGCCACTGCAACTTTTATCTGTGGTTTTAGAATATATATGTATATGTGCATGTAAATGTGTCTGTATATTTGTATATAAGTGTACATATATATTATATAGATAATAGCCCTCCTTAATCTGTTTTGCTGAGAAGTTCACCTTGACAACTGCAGTCAAGTGATGAGATTTTCAGTGCTGAGATTTGCAGTGCTACAATCACAGTGACTGAGGATGGATAACTTTAGTCAACTCAGTTTTTGGAAATAATAATTTATATCTTTAGTGAGGGAGAAAAGTATTTCCTCCTGTTACCTTTTTTGACATTTACTGTTGTAGATCCTTTCATATAAAGAACCAAGAATGAAAGTTGTAAAGCCATTAAGTAATGAAAACAATGGACTCCTATTTCTGTATTGAATCAGAACTTCAAAATTATTTGGGCTTATTTCATTATGATACTGAAGATCACAAAGAAATAGTATACTATTGAGGAACTAAAGATTTGAAACAATCTGGGACTAATTCTTTTCAATTAGAAAATTGCCTTAGGCTACTTTCTCAAGTATTACAGTAGTTGAAATTGGGTGTGGTAATTATTCGTCATTAATAATGGGCAAGTTTTACGTCTTAAATTTTGCCGCTTTGAACTTTTTGATAGTTTGTATACCTAGATCTGAGTCTTATCCAGTTACTTTCCATGATAAACAGAATTTTCTAGATAAAGAAATAAGATTGCTATGCACATGTAATTTTTAGAAATTAGATTGGAAACATTCTTTAACACTCAACTATATCATCCTTATCCACTTCTTGGTCTTTGTTAATATTTTAATCATCTGTTTTGTTGTCAAGAAATATGATCTAATAAACTGCATGCAAATGCAGACTATAATTCAGGCTTTTAAATAATTCACATTTCCTGTTCATTCAATCAAAATGTTTGTGTTTTTGGGGAGGAAAATGGGGAAGAAATGAATTAAAATGTAGTATGATATTCTATATGCAAGATACTTTCCTCAGTTCTTTCATTTCAGTGATTTTTCATTTCTAGAAGTGTTGTTTGATTCTTTTTCAGATTTCTTTGCCCATATGTTTACAAGACTCTACATACTTATTTTAAATTCTCTGTGATAATTCTGCTGTTTCTTTTTTCTGCTGGTTGTAGCCATGCTTCCTTGTGCATTTTGTAAATTTTTTGTTGTTAATTTTTGTTATAGTTCATGTAGGAATTTTTGAAACCTTGGATAAAGGTGGTTTCCTTCAGAGTGATGTTGCATTTACTCTTGTAAGGTGGCTGTGGTCAATCCTAATTGGAACAACTTGAAACTGAATTCTTGGCTTGAGGTCATTTGAACTACGGAGGTCTGAGTTCAGGCTGAAAACCTGCTTGAAAGTGGACTTGTAGTTATGAATTCCCAGAAATTCCTCCTCCACACTTTCCAAGTGTGTGTGCTGGGGGACTTGTCAGAATGAAAAGATGTTTCTGTTTAACTCTTACACTGTATTGGTGTCAGGATTATTGGGGACTCTTCCTAGGCTGTCCACCTTGGACATACTCTGTGCTTTTTTTTTTTTTTTTCCTAATCCTTATGGTCAGGAAGATAAAAAGACAGAAGCTCAGATTACCTTGGTTCATCAAATGTACTCAAAGTGAATATGCTCTCAAATGTTCTACTTACTCATCTGGGTTCCTGCATTCATTTAGGTCTTGACTTCGATATATATTACTGTCTTGCTAGCTAACCAATGCCATTGAAGAATGTGTTAGTATTTTTCCCCAGTATGTTTAGATGTTTCAGGCAGAAAAGCTGATCTGATTATCTAATGTACTATTTTGTAATATATAAAGAATGCTATATTTTTTTATACCAAATTATCTTACCTGTTTCCCCTAGGTACTCTTGTAGTCAGTACATGTATTAAAACCATTTCAGAAATGAGGTTACCTGACCTAAGTCATGCAGCTGTAACTGAAGAAGGTTGATCTTTATACAGATTGATCTATCTGACTCCAGAGTCCATGCTCTACATTGTACAACACTGCTTGCATGTGAGTTTAGATTCTTCATCTACAAATATTTGTTCTAAATAGTATTCATTTTTTGGGGCGCCTGGGTGGCGCAGTCGGTTAAGCGTCCGACTTCAGCCAGGTCACGATCTCGCGGTCTGTGAGTTCGAGCCCCGCGTCAGGCTCTGGGCTGATGGCTCGGAGCCTGGAGCCTGCTTCGGTTTCTGTGTCTCCCTCTCTCTCTGCCCCTCCCCCGTTCATGCTCTGTCTCTCTCTCTGTCCCAAAAATAAATAAAAAACATTGAAAAAAAAATTAAAAAAAATAAATAAATAAATAGTATTCATTTTGTTGATCATTGGTGGTATATATAAAGAAATGGAATCCTGAATTCGTATCTGCAAGGAGTCTTGAGAAAGAAGATATAATAACCATTACTATACTGTAGAGTTAGCAGTATGTGTCAAAAACAGGTCATAAGTGCACTGGGATTCCTTTACAAAAAAAATCTATTTTCTATTTTCCCTACATCTCTCCTGTTATCCCAATGTTATCTGCTTAGTTTTTTTTCTAACATCCCAGCAGATCCTTCCTTATAGCCATCTTTCCCTTAACTTTCTCATAGCAGTCCTGTCAGTATTTTTGTTAGGATTTGTCACCTCGTAAATATCAAGAAACTCTTCAGGCGTTACAAATGCATGCAGAAATAAACATAATACGGTATTTGCCAAGCTTTTCTCAGTAAAGACACAGTAGTGCAGGAGAGCTTTATTGATTACCAAATGGAAAACTATTAAATAAGAAAAAGCATAACTGGTTCATCTTGAGCAAGAAAAAAATTGCTTAAGATGTTCAGATGTTTTTCCTTTTGAGATAGCTACTTCAGATTTAATAGATTTGAGAAAATGGAAAGTTAATGAAGCAGAAGAGTGGAAATGAAACAGGTATAAAATAACCATGTGCATAATAGAAGTGATCTTATTAACAGTTGTCCAGATTAGGTTACTCTAACCACTACCAAACTATTCAAATCAAACAAGATGTGTAAATGTTGTAGGATAATGCAAATAAGAGAAACTATAAATAAATTTTTCTAAAAGCATTCTTCATAAATTACATTTAAAATTGATTATACTGTATATTATTTTAGATTTTAACATTTAAATCAAAAGTACATAGACTTTAATACAGTTGCTGTTTAGATTATAACTTAGCATCTTTTTTGTGAAGTTTATTGGGAAAAGTGAGCTAAATTAAAGGAAAGTATTTTTATAGGAAATTAAATGGATTTTTTTTCATTTTCTAGTCATTCATTGAACTCATTTTCTGTGAGAGATACTTCTGAGTACTACTGAAGAAATATATGAGGTTCTACTTTTGGGAGAGGCAAAAGAAAAATATGTTTGTCTAAAGATTGGTCTCTTAGGGAAGATTTTAAAAAGTAGCATTTAGCCCTTTAAAAAGTATGTGAATGGCTCTATTTGCTTTTCTGATCTCTTATTATGATCACTCCTGTTGTCTTCTAATTTTTATTGATAATGGAAATTACCAATGTCAATAAGAAATACCAAGTAAGAAAGAATAATTATAATGGGTCTTCTTTCTCAGTGTCTGTTATTTTACTTTTAGAACTATAGTTTTTGCTTTCATAGTCTCGGTCATATTATGGGATTAATTTTCATATTAGTTAAGAGGTAAAATAGTAGATAATAAGGGACAGAATGTAGCAAAATGATAACAATAGTGATAATAATACAGCTAACATTTATTGACCATTTACTGTTTATAAGACTATATTCAACACACTACATATTATTCGTTCTGACCAGTAATTTTATGAAGTAGGGTCTATTCTTTTTTTTTTAATGTTTATTTTTCAGAGAGAGAGAGAATGGGGGAGGGGCAGAGAGAGAGGGAGACACAGAATCCAAAGCAGGCTCCAGGCTCTGAGCTGTCAGCACAGAGCCTGACACAGGGCTTGAACCCAAGAACCCTGAGATCATGACCTGAGCCGAAGTCAGATACTTAACCGATGGAGCCACCCAGGTGCCCCTGGGTCTATTCTTACATATAAAAAACTAAAGCACACACAGAAAAAAAGTTAAATCACTTTCCCTAGGTACTTAGTTGTAACCACTGAAGCCAGACTAGAAAACACATGTATATAGCAGTCTGCATACAGTTGATTTTTAATGGTAATTCTTGTTCTGGTGACAATGAACTAGACCTGGAATTTGAAGCTACTGATAATATAGAATAGTTCTGTTAATAGCCTTCAAAATAGATATAATATTTTCTTAGAAGTTGCAAATCTGTTATGTACCCTGTGTCTAACCTTAAACTCTGCTTAAATTCTTTAACCATGGCATTAAGATTTGGTTAGCTGTTTTGTTATGTCAAAACATAACATTATGACATTTTTGTTTTTTACTTTACCATGATTCTGAAACAGTATTTCATCATTCATGTAATTCATGTAGTTTTGTTCAAATTATATTTTCATCTGTGACTTTCTCCTCCATGCAGCATGTTTTCCTACCAGTTTTTCAGTTTTATTGTATTTTCTTTCCTTTTGCTCATTTAAATGCTGTATAATGATCATAGATCGATTTCTGAGTTACTATGTTTTTTTTTCTATATGAATGCCCATTTTATGTCTTTCTTTTTTTGTTGTTTATTTTATTTTTGAGAGAGAGAGAGTGAGTGGGGGAGGAGCAGAGAGAGGGAAACACAGAATCTGAAGCAGGCTCCAGGCTCTGAGCTGTCAGCACAGAGCCCAATGCCCGGCTTGAACTTACAAGTCCTGAGATCATGACTTGAGCCGAAGTCAGACAGACACTTAACCGACTTAGACACCCAGGTGCCCCTATAATGTCTTTCTTTATTTAAGAACTTTATCTTTACTTTGTGTTCTCATGCTCCTTTTTTCTTGTGTCACATTTTCAGTACAATCAGGGATTAAAGAAGATTAAAAAGAAAATGTGGTGGTCCTGGTTTTAAGTTAGTTTCATTTGTTAGTGACTTCTTTTTATTATGTAGTTAGTTCATTTCCATCCAGTATCATTTGGTCCTTACTGTAGAACAGTGTTCAGTGCTAGATTACACAAATGAATGAGCATGGTCTGCCTTTTTTCTTTGTCTATGCAGTCTCTTAGAGTGTCTTGGCCTCATATCATACTGAACTTTTGGTCTTTTATATATGGAAGCCAAGAAGTAATAAGACAGATCTAGAATAAGACAAGAAAGAAAAAAGGTAAGGGAAAGAAAAGAGTAGAGAGTGGTGGACTGTGGGAGCAGGTGTGCAAGCACTGTTGTACTGGGACAACAGCAGATACTGTGGCACAGAAAGAAGCCCCTGGAGGACAGAATGTCTTTGTAATCTTGCAAGCGGAAAGGGTGCTTAACAGACCTCAAGGGCAGCACTGTAAAATAGTGAAAGTCTTAGCCACAGGATAGTTTCCCATCATCTGTTTTGGGGTAGAGGATAAGTCAAATAGCTACCTAGATATTAAAAATGATAACATTTTGTTATTGCAGAAGTGCAAGAGTCCAGGTACAGTGCGTATAGATGAAGAGCAAAGTCAAACAGCTATTGTGGTTTTTTTCCAGACAGAAAGGCCAATGACAGAAGTGAATTTTCTCAGTATTGACTTAACAAGGTGACAGCTCCTCCTGACTTCAATAGCTCTTGCGTTTTATCTTTTGTTATTTACACTTCCTTGCCACACAGTATAATTACTGATGCTCACAGTGATGATCTTACTGTATCAGAAATGTTTAAGTTGCATACCTAATGTTTTATGAAGTTAGGGATATATATGATACATTTTAGAAAAATTTCCATAAATGTATTTAAAACTCAGGTATAGTACTTAAAGGTTTCACTTTTTAAAAAAAATACTATGATGGGAGAAAACCCAGTCCCTACCTGAAATCAATTTGCATATCTCATGTGTAATGCAGAGACCTTAAAGTAAATTTCATCATGTAGGTTTTAAAATAATTTTATCAAAAAGGACTTAAAGCATTTTACATAAGTACAAATTGCAAATTAGTATGATTTTTTTGTTGAGCCATAAATGACTTGTAACATTATGTATATGAAAGATTTAACATTTTTATCTCACAGAAACACTAAACCAGACATACATGTTAGACATATTTTAATAATTAAAATAGTCCTTTACCACATTGTTTATATATTACAGAGTAATAGGGTTATTTACTATCAGTTTTGTTATAGTTTTCACCCATTTAACTAACTTACCATATTTAGTAAGAGAAAGAACAAAGGCTTTGAAATAAGTCCAAATAGAGTATGAATTTGTCTTTTCATTTCATTTGTTAACACTGTGATCTTTGGGCAAGTGGCTTGATCTCTTTTAGTTTCCTAGTATAAATATGGATATGGGAGTACCTGTTGCAAAGAGCTATAATGAGTGATGATGTACATAAAAACTATAAAAATACAAACTGAGCCCTCAGTAACTCATGTTGTCTCAGTATAAAGCAGCATGTGGTTACAAAATTATGTAAGAATGGCTTCTTGATTTTTACCTTAATTAGCAGTGCTTGAGGTTCTCCGTATGTACCAAAGAAGAATGACTCAGATCTACACAAAACTTATTAGTAAAGTTAATTGTAATTAAAATTGTTTGACATTTCTTCTTTCACTACTCTTTATTTATTAAAGTAGCCATTGTATATAGTTTCTTCAGGCATGGATGTGAAATCGTGTTGTGGAAAACTTTTGTTTTTGGAAAATAATTATTACTCTGTATCACATGTATGCCAGTTCACTGCTTAAACATTTTCCATCAGAACTGAAAGTATGTTGAGAGTTTATATCCCAGGGGATTACAACAGAAAGGGTGAGAAGCAGCTGAGCAAGGAATTGAAGAATGAATGCTGACTAATTGTCCCATTTATGCTCCGTATTCACTGGCAACCAAGTAGTTCTACTTTTAATTTTAGTCTTTATTCTTATACAACCAAAGAAACAGTAGGTTCTGTTTACAGAAAATGCTCTACTTAAAAGCAGTTGCAGTTTCAGAGAAGAAAAAAGCATTAGAAGTTAACAGGTCTCAGGGAAGGGAATGAATTATGTGTAGTGATGTGACAGTGCTGTAAAATATTTTAAAAGTCTCTGGAATTAGGAGCCCCTGGGTGGCTCAGTTGATTAAGTGTCTGACTTCGGCTCAGGTCATGATCTCGCCATTTGTGAGTTCGAGCCCTGCGTCAGGCTCAGTGCGGTCAGCTAGGAGCCTGGAGCCTGCTTCAGATTCTGCGTCTGTCTCTCTACCCCTTCCCTGCTCGTTCTCTGTCTCTCTCTTTTTCAAAAATAAACAAACATTAAAGAATTTTTTTAAATTTCTGGAGTTAGATTTCCTACTGAATTTGGAATTTTCTGTCTTCCATTCATTAGCTATGTAAACTCCAGCAGTTTACTTAATCTGTGTTTCAGTTTTCTTGTGTGTAAAATAGGAATAGAAATAGTACCTATGTCACAAAATTGTGAGGATTACATTAGTAAATACGTATAAAGCAATTCATACAGAGCAGTTCATACACAGCAATTGGAATAGTGCTTGACATATTGTAATGTTAGTTACCATATTTAACTAGGTCTAAAAGTACCATTGTTTGTAAGATAAACTATTACTTTATGTACCAAGAAAGAAAAAAGTGTAGAAGGATATGTGTCTTAGAATCATTGCCATATAATATTGTTATTAGGTAAGTAAATTTAATAAGCTTTTCATATTGTGATTCTTCTAAAGGTAATGTTTTTTTTTTCTCCTTCTGTGTTATATTGGTAATATTTCACTGACTTTAACCAGATACATTATTTATTTTAGGGGAAAAATAAAAATATGACAAACCATGTATGGAAGTATTTAGTTTGTACAACTCTTGTTTTGTCAATTTATAATTTTTGTGGGAGAAATTCTCATTTTAAATTTATAAAGTAAATATTATTTGGCATTCTATTTTGAACACACTTTCATATATCTCTAACACATTCATAATAATAGCTTGTAGTTACGTCCTTTGGAACCTATAAGATTCTAAAGTGTTTTGCAAATAACGACTATATATTGTGTTTAATAGATTTATAATGCTGAGTAGAACATAGTAGTAAAGATAACAGCCTCTGGGATGAAATTGCCTGCATTTAAATGTCAATTCATTCACTTATTAACTACTAAAGTCACTTTGCCCCTGTGTGCCTTTCTTTTCATATCTGTAAAATGGAGACTACTTCACAGAATTGAAATTTATGTGAAAAGTGCTTAGGACAGTGGCACTTAGAAAGTACATTGTGCTTGCTTGCTTGCTAATTTTTTATGTTAATTTGATTTTGCATTGTAAGTATTTTTTGAAGTTCTAATAAATTTTATTAACCAGAATTGTTAGTAAGCCAGATTATTCTAAATTTTACATTTGTTTGTTTATTTGTTTATTTTACTCTTTTAAAATGTAAAAAAAAGACAGACCTAGGGCTGTTTAATGCAGGACAGAGTGTTCTGTATACTCCAGAGATCTGGTGCAAGTATGATAATTGGTATGCATAATAACACCTAATCATCGAGAAGGTAAGGAATGATATTTGATCACTCAAGATTATGTGTGGTAATTAAAAATATCTCTTTAATAACAAATTGTGAAAAAAGGAAAGTTTTGTCACTTGAAGGTATATGTTTCAATTCATGTCTGGATTTTATGTGAAACAGTGCTGGTGCTGGGTAATTTAGATTATTACTAAGTTAAAGTTTAGAAATTGACATCAGTCATGTATTACTTCACTTTTTAAGTAGGCAGTTTATCTAATTTACTTTCTTAGATTGATTTTAAAAGCTTAAATAATATATGCACAAAAAGCAAAAAAAAAAAAAAATTGAAAGAATTGAAACTAAATGACTGCATTCCCGTTTCACTGCCTGACGTCTTCCACAGTCCTGCTCTCTGGAGGCTGTCACTTTGCACTTTTGGAGCTGTTTCTTATAGCATTTCCATATCTTTAAATAATACATAAAATTTTTTTTAATGTTTATTTTTTGAGAAAGAGAGAGACCCAGAGCACGAGTGGGGGAGGGGCAGAGAGAAAGAGGGAAACACGGAATCTGAAGCAGGCTCCAGGCTCCAGGCTCTGAGCTGTCAGCACAGAGCCCCACACGGGGCTCAAACCCACGAATTGTGAGATCATGACCTGAGCTGAAGTCAGGTGCTTAACCGACTGGGCGCCCCCATATTTTTAAATAATACTTTTAAACTGTTGTGTATTGATTGATCAATTTTATCTTTATTAATTTCACTTTTTATTAGTTGGAGATTTATTATTCTTGTATTTAGTTACCTTGTTCTCATGTATTTACACAGTAGTCACTCCATTTTCTCAACATACTTACCCAGTAATTTTGCATTATATCAGCACTGTTATATTATCAATATGGCTACTTTTCGAATGAAGTAATGCATTCTAATTGTCTCCTTTGTCTTGCTTTCCCCTTTTTTCTGCAGTTAGTAATTACTTCATTTTTGTTTGCTTACTTTTTGTGTACCTACTATTTTTTCCCTTAAGTATTTCAACATGTTATATGCATATCAATAATTTCTTTGAATGCTCAAATATGATTTCAAACACTGTATCAAATACAGTGTTTTTTTTTTTTTTTTTTTTTTTTGTCTGGAGACTTCTCTTTCCATTATGGTCTGTTCTCCATTTAGATTATTTGCTTTCTACTCCTAGTACGTAGTGAATATCTTGGGGCTTCCCTTAGCTATTCTGCAGGGCCAAATCCTTTAGTTCCTGAATCCCATGCCCCCTCCCCTTTTTCCTTTTTTTTTTTAAGAAGTATATTTTATTTTTCAGATGCTTCCTGATAAAGGAGTCATAGAAGTTTGCTTACTTGAAAATACCTTATCCCATTATCACTTTTGATATTAGCTTATATAAATAATTGCAATTTATAAAATGAGTTTTCCTCAGAATTATCAAGGCATCACTCCCATTCTCTTTTCTCTCTTTTTTTTTTTACTTTTTTTTTTTTTTTTGCTACTTATTAGGACATTTTCTAGACTTTCTATTTCATTGAATATTTCATTTTAGCTACTTTTATTTTCTAAATGTTCTTACTGTTTCTCTGATTTTTTTTCTTTTTTTTAACATAGCACATTGTTCTTATTTTGTGACTGTAATTATCATTTCTTATGTCTAGGAGGATGGTATTTTTTTTTTTAAGTTTTCTTCTCTTTGTGTTGTATTTCCTTTGAGTACTTTTCTGTTTATTTATGTTGGTTTTAGTCTTTCCTGTTGGAGACTTTTCTGAAAGCCTGGGCTTAATGAAGTACTACAGATTAGGTTGGAAGCTGCGTGTCTGGGGACAAGAATTGTTGCTTCGTGAGGCTTCATGAAGATGATCAAGTAGAGAGCCAGAATTTTTCTTGGAGATGCCAGATTGTGGTATCTATGTATCTATTCTCTGGAGTCTTAAAAGTTCTCCAGTGAGTTTGCAAATATTCTTTCTGAGTGGTTTACATCTACCTGCCAATTTGTAGGAACCAGTTCCGTTCCAATTGACCCTTGTTCCTTGATGTTTATATATGTTGTGCTTGCTAATGTTAGGAACATCTCTGATCTTCTAGAAGTGACAGAAAACATGTGAAATTAGGGTAGTTTAGCCTGTGTGTAAAAATGTTCTCTGTATAGCCTTTTAGAGAATCCCTCAGTATTCATTGCTAACATTAC
Organism: Panthera uncia; assembly: GCF_023721935.1. Taxonomy (NCBI): domain Eukaryota; kingdom Metazoa; phylum Chordata; class Mammalia; order Carnivora; family Felidae; genus Panthera; species Panthera uncia. The sequence goes on from NW_026057582.1 coordinate 69,133,998, forward strand.
CTCTGCGTTTCTGGGGTTCCATTAAGCAAATTATCTTGATTCTATTATCCTGTTTTTTCTGCCACTTAGTTTTCAGCTTCCTCTACTGTGCTGAATCACTAGACTTCTGCCCGACTTTTTCATTTTCTGAAACCATGTTTAATTTCTTGTTTGCTGTTGTCTTCTGTACCATTTTCTTTGTCCTTTGGTCATTTTAGTGGAGTTTGAAAAGGTAGTGTGCTGAATCTGCCATATTTACCGTAACAGTGATATTATTAATAATAATACTAAGTAGCATTTATCCAGTACTTTACCATGTGCTAGATTTATTCTTAGTATTTTAATGCAGATTTTCATTTAATCTTCAAACAAATTTCATTAGAAAGACACTACTGTTATCCTCATTTTATAAATGAGGGAACAAAGTGAGAAGTAATTTGCCTAATGCCACATAACTAGTAAATGGCAGAAAGATTTGAATCTGGGAACTTGTAGAGCCTGAGATTGCTACTTTATCATTATAGACCAGAAGTCTACAATACCTTTATGACATTTAGAGTTACTGAAATGAACACACATCTTAAAAATCACTTTAAAACAGGCAAGTCACTAGATCATTTAGAGGAAAACCTAGTATTTTATAAATATGCTGCATATAGACACATTCACAAATATACATACAGAAGTTACTTATTGAGTGAAGAGTAATTTTTCTGGTAACACAAAATTTAATATAAACTATTAATTATCATTTACCACCATTTTTATAAGTTTTTTTTTTTTTTAATGACATTTACTGTCTGAACTGAACACAGTGTTCTACATACTAGGCATACCTAAATAAAATCAGAGGACCAATAAGTTTTAGTTGATCTTATAAAAGTTTTCCCTTTATTTAAAAATTTCAGGAAAAGTGGAAATGTTTGTTTGCAAGATTTAAAGATACTGAATAAATAAAATTTTTATTTTTTAAAAAATACTATAGTCAAACACTTGAAATTTAAAATAAACTTAATTCTACATTGAGTATCACTAGCCTAAAATAAATTCTATTCAATATACTTTGAATATATATAGTTATTCAGTATCAATATCAATATAGTTATTTTCTTCATAATAATAATAAATCATTTGTATTTGTGTAATTTTTTTATCCTTTTATTTCTTCAGTATAGACAGAACCTATTGCCTTCCTGCTGAGGATATAATTTCTGAATCTAGGCAATGTACTGTCAGCACAGTGAAGCAGGAAATTATTCTCCTGTGTCAGCTGCTGCTGTTAAAGAATAAAGAAGGTTTGGGATAGGATGCAATTCTATTATCTCTACTCACAAATCTCATATGGCATGCAAATAGGTTTTAAATTCAAGACAGTTCAAAGCTTTTTGTGACAAGAGATACTCCCTGCCCTCAGTCCTTCATCTATTCTCTCTAAAAGTCCCAAGTATGTTTCAAAATTCCTTGCTTTTTTCCTTTTGCAGTGGCAGTAGTCCCCAAACTTACTCAGCTTATTTAAGTGATAGAACATGTGTAAATCATTGTGTTCTTCAGAACACCGGGAGCACTGGTATAGTGCTTAAACTTAACATTAGTAGAGCAGCAGCAGTGATAATAATAATAGCTAATAATTATATAGAACTTAATGTGAGCCAGGAACAGTTATAACTACATGCTTTCTATATTTTAATGGAATTAGTCCACACAGTAATCCTGTGACATAAAGGGATTTGCTCAAAGCATATATGTATGCATGGTCCATATATATGTGTATGTAAGTGTGTATGTGTGTGTGTGTGTGTGTGTGTGTGTGCGCGTGTGCGCGCACGTGCATATATACATATCCATAAGTATATGGAGACACATTAATTATATTACTTGGAAATGTATGTATGTATACATACATATGCAAATATATGCATATTTGTTATATACGTAAATGATTTTTTACCTGTAAAATTAAAGGCAAAGATGGGATTTGCTCATAGCTTGCCCCTAAGGTCTGTTCTCATAACTACCATGTTATGCTAATAGAATATTCTAGTATAGGCAATTAGCAGGGAGCTATCAAATATTAAAACTTAGATAAAATGTCAAAATTAGGTAGTTTTATCCCTTAATCTAATTTTATATGAATTGGGCAAAGACTGGTGTTACTTGAGTTTTATCTCCAAAAAGCCTCAGGAAGTTATAGATCATCACTTTGTTGATAGTCTCTACACTATGTTTTTACATGGCATAGATAACAAATTTATATTGTTCAATAAAGTTTTACTAAATTATTACAATGAATGATTTTAATATTATATTCCTATAACTCTGTGACAGAGGAAACTATAACAGTCAATTCTTTTTTATTTGATAAATTATTATTTTAAGGACATGTATTATTAAATATGATAAAATACATTATAGACATTATAAGGAATTCTGAGAGATTCATGTACATTTTTAGCATCCTTAAATTAGGGGATGGTCTCAGAGTCATGAAAAAGTGGGTTTTATTTTAAATGTCATTATAAAGTACATATTTGGTATATGATCTCTTGGATATCATTCATGGATATTTAGATTTGAAAATGTCGACAGCAATTGATGATAAGAGAGTCTCAAATATAAGCCTGTCTACATAATATAAAAATGGTATTAAAATTTATAGTTATCCCATATTTTTAAAAATGGGTGTTCAGTATACTTTCCAGAATTATGGGAACCAGTAGAGTATTTAATAAGTGATAAGTGTAAGATTAATTCCACATTGTTGGATGCAAACCAGATTTTATCTAATTATTCTCTTTAACACAGCTACCAGGGTATTTCATATTTTCCTAAAATTGATGGTTGTCATTTTACAAAAGATGCATTAGAGTCATAAATGGTACTGAAGCATATTTAAAGATAAATCAAAAAATGATTGCACAGAGATGTACATAGATCTACAGATCTATACACTTTAGAAAAGTACATATATATAATTTTGATCCCAAAGAGTAGAAAACTATTTCCCTCTCTTGGTGAAAAATAATCTCATAGTTAATTTAAAATTTCCTGGTCCATATAAATTTTCTGTTGCATCTGGGTAAGACCTATAATATGTAGGCAGGGAGGAAAAACTTACCCTTGCATTCTTTTGATCAGGAGTTTTCTATTTCAGTTTGCTGAGACAATATCACCTAGTTCCATCCTAATATCATCAGGTAGGCAAGGGAATTTTAGAATGATTAAAGTAAAGCATGAATATTTTTAAAAATATAACCTTAAACTCTTGGTACTGTTATATCCATAGCATTATCTGGGTTTCTGAAATTAAAATAGCACATTAAACCTAACAAAATCTCTTGGCCTATTTAAACCTTGTTTCCCAGATACAGCTTTTCTATATATAGATTACAGTTTTATTGAGTTTTATGGTATAAATTACCTTTATAAACATATAACTTAATGTGTACTGTGATCCTACAAACTGGAAATGTTACTTGCATGTGACGAAAGCAAGTTTGGTTAGCTGTATGTTTAAATTTATTTCTTACTTTGAACAGGAAGTGCTTATTATGCTCCTTCACTGTGTTCCATTTCAAGTGCAATAGCTTGAAAAAGAAGCTTCAGAATGAAAATATATTTTGGTAAGACTATAAAAAAATAGCTTCACAAAAGAATGTCATTGAAAAAATGTGGAACAAAAAAGTTTACCTCGATAAACTCATTTGCATATCAGCCATCATAACAGTGTTACCATTGTTTCTCTACCTGCATTGCACTCAAGTCACCGTATTTTAAAATTAGACATAATGTGTCTCTTGCATAATTTACTTTCATGACAATTGCTGAAAAAACAATATTATCATTTACATCTAGATTTCTAGACCTATTTCTATTTTTATGTAATTATTCTAAATCTTTTACTTCTTGATATCTTAATATAACAACCAGTTTTCTTTTTTTAATTAACAAACTTCAATTTGTAGAGCAGTTTTAGGCTTGCGGAAATATTTAATGCAAAGTTCAAGGAGTTGCCATTTACCCTTTTTTACCCCTCCTTTTCCTGTACCTCCAGAACACTGTTTCCCCTTTTATTAACATCTTGCAATAATGTAGTACAATTGTTAAAGTTGATGTACCAATATTGATACATTAATAACTGAAGTCCATAGTTTATATTAAAATGTTTTAATGTTTTTATTCGTTTGTTGAGAGACAGAGAGAGACTGTGAGTGGGAGAGGGGCAGAGAGAGAAGGATACACAGAACCCGAAGCAGACTCCAGGCTCTGAGCTGTCAGCACACAGCCCAATGTGGAGCTCCAACCTACGAACCTTGAGATCATGAACTGAGCCGAAGTCTGCTGCTTAACTGACTGAGCCACCCAGGCACCCCCATATTTTACATTAGAATTCACGCTTTGTGATTTTACAAACATATAGTGACATATATCCATCATTACAGAATCATGTGGAACAATTTCTAAGTATCCCCCCTGTGTTCCACCTGTTCATCTCTCCTTCTGTCCCCATGCATTTCTGTTAGTCACTCATCGTTTTACTATCTTTATGGTTTTGCCTTTTCCAGAATGTCATATATTTGGAATCATAAAGATTGGCTTTTTTCATTTTGCAATATGGGTTTAAGGTTTTTTATGTCTCTTGGTGCCATGATAGCTCATTTCTTTTTATCACTGAATAATATTCTGTAACATGGATATACCACAGTTTGTTAATTCATTCACCTGTTGAAGAACATCTTGGTTGCTTCTAAGTTTTTGCAATTATGAAGAAATCTATAAATATTTATGTGTGGACTTTTGTGTGGACCTGAGTTTTCAACCCCATTTGTGTAAATACTGAGGAGTGTGATTGCTGGATCATGTGGTAAGAGTATATTTTGTTTGAAAGAAATTGCAAACATTTTCAAAAATAGCTGTACCACTTTTCATTCCACCAGCAATGAATAAAAGTTTCTGTTGTTCTGCATCCTAGTTAGCATTTGTCGGTGTTTTGGATTTTAGCCATTATTATAGGTGTGTAGTAGTATCTCACTGATTTTTTAAATTTGTAATTCCCTAATGAAATACTGTTATGAACTGAATTATGTCCCCCACCCAATTTCATATGTTGAAGTCTTGACCCCTAGTACCTCAATATGTGGTTTTATTTGGAGATAGGGTCTTAACAGAATTAATCAAATTAAAGTAAAATTATTAGATTGGGTCCTAATCCATTATGGCTAGTGTCCTTATAAAAAAGGGGAATTTTGGACGCAGTGATATGCATACAGGAAGAATTCCATGGACACATGAAGACTTGTCATCTATAAGCCAAGGAGTGAGGCCTGGAATCTGAATCCTTCCTTCATAGCCCTCAGAAGGAACCAACTCTGCTAACACCTTGATTTTGGACTTCTAGCCTCGAAATTGTGAGAAATTAGTTTCTCTTGCTTAAGCTATCCAGTTTGTGGTACTTTGTTATGGCAGCCCTACCAAGCTAATAAATATATTCAGCATCTTTTCATATGCTTAACGTGCCATCAGCTTATCTTCTTGATGAGGTATGCATCCGATTTTTTGCCCATTTTTTGTTGTTTTCTCACTGGTAGATTTTAAGGTTCTTTATATATTCTTTCTTTGTATATTTGGATATGTGTTTTGCACATTTTTCCCCATCTGTGGCTTGTTTTTCAATTCTTAACAGTGTTTTTTTTTGCAGCGCAGTTTTTAATTTTAATAAATTCTAACTTAGTTTTTTTCTTTGGTGTTGTCTTAAAAGTCACTGTCAGTCCCAAAGTCATTACGATATTCTTCTATGTTATACTTTAGAGGAATGTTGTAGCTTTGTCTTTGATTCATTTTGAGCTAATTTTTGTGAAAGTTTATCTGCATCCAGATTCTTTTTTTTTTGAATGTGTATTCTTTTTTTTCAGCATCCTTTGTTGAAAAAATTATCCTTTCTTCGTTGATTTTTTTCACTGAATTTGCCTCATTGTCAAAGATCAGTTGATTACATTTTTTTGCATTTATATCTGTTCCTTTTCATTGATCGATTTGTCTGTTCTTTCACCAATACCACATTGTCTTGATTACTGTGGATTTATAGTAAGTCTTGAAGTCCTGTAGTATCAGCCTCCAACTGTGTTCTTCTCCTTTAACATTGTGTTGACAATCTGGCTAACATTTATTTTTAAATGTTCGTTAATTTTTGAGAGAGATAGGGCACAAGTGAGAGAGACGGAGGGGGAGGCACAAGTGGAGGAGGGGCATAGAGATAGGGGGACACAGAATCTGAAGCAGAGAATCTGAAGCAGGTTCCAAGCTCTGAGCTGTCAGTGCAGAGCCTGATGCAAGGCTCGAACCCTCAAACCATGAGATCATGACCCAAGCTGAAGACAGACACTTAATCTACTGAGACACCCGGGTGCCCTTAACGTTTTTTGTTTTCTGCTTTTTTATTTTATTTTATTTTTAATTTTTGAGAGAGAGAGAGAGAGCGAGCATGAGCAGGGATGGTGCAGAGAGAGAGGGAGATAGAGAACCCCAAGCAGGCTCTGTGCTGACAGCAAGGAGCCTGGCACAGGTCTTGGTCTTACGAACTATGAGGTGATGACCTGAGCTGGAATCCAGAGTCAGGACCTTAACTGACTGAACCACCCAGGTGCGCCCTCACGAACATTAGTTACTAACAGTGAATTAACATGTGAGTGTGGATGACTTGAGTTTGTATGATTTTCCTTACTTTCCAATTTAATTTGTAACTTACATTATTTATTCTTACAGCCTTTTAAAGAGAGGTTAGAAAAAAAGGTATAATTAGAGAACTCAGTTTTGTAATTTTGACTTATATTTTCTTTTCATTATGTTGTATCTCTGAGAAGGACTAATAAAATATATGTCGAGTATGCATGGTATAATTTAGGATGATGAATGATTATAAAATGAATGGGGACTTTACATAAACTGTTGTAAAATAACATCAATGTAATAGGATCCTGAATTCTCTAAAAATGTGACATTTAAACAGAGATAAGGTTATGCATAATTTAGCCATGTAAAATACTGATACTCCTTAATTTATTTTAAAGGATATATCTGAGTTTTTAGGGAATTCCCATTAAATATTAATTTAAGTATTAAATGACTTGAAAGAGTGTGATTCAGTTTGAGGGAAATTCCTAAGTTACTAACTATGAGAGCGGAATATTCTTTAAAATTGTGTTTTAGATTACTCCATTGTGAATATTGAAAGTGTTCCTTTAGAACAATAAATATTCTAACCTGTCTTTTTTCTTTCTTTTTTGCTTTTTCCTTTGCTAGAGCCTTTTTGTTCTGCAGGCTTTTAAGTTTAGCATCCTATTTAGGAGGTTTTACTTTTTAGCTTGTATACAAGCTATTTGTTAGTTTTTGGAATAAGACCTATATTATTTATAAATGTTCAGAATGTTTCTTTAAGTTTTATATAAGGGAGAAATCTAAGGAATTCCTGACAAAATGTCTGTAGTTATATTATTACCAGTTGTTCTTTAAGAATAAGAAGTAAGACTGATAATGCAGGCATTTAGCCTGACATTCACGTAGTATTTTAGATGGAAAGTCAGAAGCACGTAGTAGCTCTTTGGTGCTAACCATTTCATAATATGGTATGAATCAAGATGAGGAATTAAATGGAGATGCAAATATAGAATGGCTTTTTTTTTTTTCTCCCGTGGCACCTTTGTTTATGATTGGTCAAGTGATTTATTTATTTCTTTAAATATCTCAAGAAAAATAGCTTTTTGGACACTTTAGGAAAAGAGTTTAATCTGACTTTAATCTGGTAAAGTCTGTTTATCTGACCAGTTTGAATTTTTAACCTCATAGCCCAATTTAAAACTCAGCTTTTCCCCTTCTGCTCATTGCCACTTGGCTTTTCTAGGAGATTAGAGTGTGGAAGAGTTGAATCTAGTCATTCAGTCTGTTCAGTCCAGTGAGTGGAGAGTGAGCTGCTTTTTCGTTTTTATTCCTATTTCTCCTCCTGGGTTCTGGTACCTAAAGGAGAGATGGAAAGATCTCCTACTTAAGTAGGAGAACTTTAGTTTTCTTTTTCTCCTCTGCTGAAAACTGACTAGACCTTAATGCTTTCTGTCGGGGAAAGAACAAAAATACTGGCTTTCTGATGCATCACTTACTGTAAAACTTGTTTTGGAGGTGAGATATTTTTGGTGTGTCAAGTTCCATCCAGTTCTGGCTTGTCTTCTACTTTTTTTCAGTTTCTACCTCTCCAGGATACTCACAGCCTCTGGCTGCTGGGATCCCCATTGTCTGGAGGCTCAAGTTCAGCTACTTTCACAGTCAAGACACTCTTTGCCATTACAGTGGTTCTCTTTACCCTGCTTTCCAACTTTGAGTCTTTTTTCCCCTCCCCTCAGATAAGTCTACCAGGATGATAAGCAAGCATACATGCAAGCAGAAGTCCAACTGAAAGATAACTGTCTTCCTTCTTGCCAGTCTTTGGGACCCCCTCATACTGGGTTTAGATTCTTGGACAACAGCACTGTCCAACCACATTAAGTCATTGAAGGAAACTCTCAAGTTGGTTGACTCACTCAAAATGAGACAAAATGGGCAGTTTGGGATAACAAAGAATTGGGGAAGGTAAACATGTTTCAGTTATGAAGGAGTAGTTGGTTTCACGCTTGATCTCTGACTTCTGAATGTTAAATACTTGATTGATGATTTTTTGTTCTTAGTCTTGAGTTCTAATTATCAATCCCACCTCATATTGTTATGTAAATTTTACCATAGTCTCGCTGGTACTGTAGTATCAATGCAGAGTATATGTCTAAACCCCCCCCAGTGGATGCCTGAAACCACAGACAGTAATGAACCCTATGTATAGTGTTTTTTCCTGTACATGCATAGCTATGACAAAGTTTAATTTATAAATTAGACGTGGTAAGAAATTAACAACAATAACTAATAATAAAATTATATACTGTAATAAAGTTATGTGACTGTGGTCTGTCTCTCACAATATTGTACTGTGCTCAGCTGTCTGGTGATGTGAGGTGATAAAGTGCTTCTGTGAATGAGATGAAATAAGGTTAATGACAGGCGTTGTGTTGTAGCATTAGGCTAGTATTAATCTTCTGAGGATACGTTAGAAGGAGGATCATCTGCTTCTAGACAGCATTGACCACAGGTAACTGAAGCTGCAGAAAGCCAAAGTGTGGATAAGGTGATTTCCATTTTTGCTGGCTACGATCAGTTCAACCACAGCAACTAGTATGATCCTTACAAAAGATTAAACAAGTGATATTACTCCGCCAGTCAAAATATTGCAGTGGTTTTCTCTAAGAGTTTTTTTAAAAAAGTCCAAAGTCCTTATTATGGTCTGCAAGTTTCTGTGTGATCTGACACCAGGTTAAAATTTTTATCACTTGCTCCTGTCACAGGACTTTGCTCTTATTGTTCTTTCTGTGTAGTGTTCTTACCCCAGATAGTCTGTGGACTCCTGTCATTTCATTCTTTGTTCATATACTGCTGCTTCCTTTGGTTTTCTCTGACCACTTTGTTAAAATATAAAATAGTATATTTGTTAGTTTGTTCCTATAACTTGCCTTTCTTTTGTTTTATACCTGAGTCATTTCCATACATTTTATTATAATTTAATAGTTTATTATCCGTCTCTCTCATTAGCATGAAATCTTTGAAAGGTCATTGGCTCCTTTGTTCAGTGCTTTACCTAGTGTCTTAAATGGAACCTGACTTGGGGCGCCTGGGTGGCGCAGTCGGTTAAGCGTCCGACTTCAGCCAGGTCACGATCTCGCGGTCCGTGAGTTCGAGCCCCGCGTCAGGCTCTGGGCTGATGGCTCGGAGCCTGGAGCCTGTTTCCGATTCTGTGTCTCCCTCTCTCCCTGCCCCTCCCCCGTTCATGCTCTGTCTCTCTCTGTCCCAAAAATAAATTAAAAAAAAAAAAAAAAAAAAAAAAACGTTAAATGGAACCTGACTCATAGGAAACTTAATTTTTTTTGTTGACTGAATAAATGAAGGAATGCTAGTATCTATACTCAAACTTTAGAAATAGCTTTGACTTATCTCACAATTTTTAGTCTTCTAGCGTTTTTACATAGTAGTATACTTTTGTTTTTTATAGATTTTTTAAAATCCTAATTATATATTCCCAGTGTTCTCATCCCAGTTGAACCATCCACACCTCTAGTTGGTCTTCCATGCTGCTGCTAGAGTGATTTTTGTTAAATGCTTCTCAAGTTGCCACCCTTTGGAATAAAATATTTTAAAATTCCTGAGCCTAATTGGACCTGTGGCTGTTGTCCTTCTCACTGACCTGTGCATGTACTCTATGTTCTACTAATATCCTTTTCATTGCAGTATTCTGAATGCTTTCATATGCTTCTCTCTTACTCCTATACCTTTATGTAAAGGCTTTCCCCTTTTTATCTTACTGCTAGATATTTTATTAGTGTGTGAATACATAAAACGTAACTCCTATCATGAGAAGGCTCTGGAAAAAGTTCTTTACATTTGAAGTGGTTGGGAGCCAAGTGTGTGTGTGTGTGTGTGTGTGTGTGTGTGTGTGTGTGTATACATATATATATATATAAGCAAACCTTTCATTTTCTTCGCTGGGTACCTTTAATACATGGTGAGAGTTCATTTGTCATTTTTGATGAGTATTTAAAAAGTTGCTACAGTCTTGAAGAGCACCATAAACACTCTTTTGTAATGTTCTTTGTAATGTGGAATTTATTTCAAAGGTATGGCTAATCTACAGATGTTGTAACTCACAGATTATTTTTAAAGGCTGTGCATGTATGAATGTATATTGAATCATTACCTTCAGCAAGACAAACTGAAAGGAATAGGGAAAATAATTTACGAAATTAAGAGTATTGCTTGTAGTATAACCTTTTCAGAAAATATGGTCCCTTGATCGGTTCTTCAAATTTAGATTTTTTTTGTTTGTATATTATTATGTGTGTGAATTAAAGGAGGGACTGATAAAGGAAATGAAATTATTTTATATAGGCAATTGAAGCTCTAAATATTTTCCATATCTGAGCCTGTTCAAAATAAGTACAGTGTCATAGAAGGGATCAGTGTGGCCTTTTGGGAAATGTAGACTATAGGAGTACATAGCAGTGTCTCAAAACTTGTATGTAGCAACTTTGCATCTAAAATAGTATAGAAATGTATAGTTTGCGATGTTGGTCTCTTTCAGAAGATACAGCTAAATAAAAGTAGAAAAGACTTAGCTAAATAAAACTAATAAGAAGTTATGTAGCAATAAACAAAGATGAGACCCTATAAGGAAGTTCTGGTTGTTTGATATAGCTTTTTTGAACAATTATTGCTATTACTGATAATTTTAGGTCAGGTATTGTACCATGTGTTTATGTGAATTATTTCATTTGGTTATTGGAACATCCCTGTGTCTGTTTTTCAGTAAAAAAAAAAAAAAAAAAAAAAAAAGGAACAGCTGTTCAGAGTTAGACATTTAATTTAAGTGATTACTTCCACCTACTCAATTGGGTATCTTCAAACCACTTATCAGTAGTTCCTTAAATTTTGGAGGGGGAGTCACAGAACCTTTTGAGAACCTCACAAAAGCTTACGGCCTGTTCGCCCTAGACAAATGTGCTTGTGGTCCCCTATAATAGGTCTTTATTTTTAGCATGCAATTTTGCAGAATTTCTAGATTACCTAAGTCACATACATGGACCCCACAATGTAATCTCTGATCTGTGTCTTCTTTTAATAAAGAAACTGATAAACTCTGTATTTTTTTCTTCCTCTACTACCTTTTATCACTTTAGGAAGGTAATATTTGTTTGCACTATGCCTTATTCTAGAAAGAATTTGAAGAAGCTGAAAGGAAATTATCAACTATCTCTAACTTTACTAGGTATATACCAAAATAAATACATAAATGCTGTTATGGCAAGTGAGATTCAGAAGTTCGATGGATGGGACACTTTTTAATGGTCACATTTGTTGGACTTTGCTTCAGAGCACCCTCATTCTGTTTCATGACTGTATGTGCGTATTTTGAAGTAATGTGAACTGTTACTTCTTCAGGGTAAACAGAGTAGCTCTGCCTAGAGATAAAAAATTAGAAAGGTAGTGCCTTCCAGCTTCATGATTGATTCGGTGATATTTCTCAGAGAATAATCTTTTCTTGATGTTGTAATTCCATCAAATATAAATTACATAGAAAGGGTGTTGTAGTAAAAGTAGGATGGTAATAGTTTTCCTTATTAATGAACTAAAGTTATTGTACACTTAGTTACTAACTCATTGATATGTGGGCTAAGGATGAAGACTGTATTTAGATTATAACTCTTTGAGACTTTGGAGAAGAAAAGTTGTTATTTTACATGAGATCACTTTTAAAGGTCCATTATATGAAAAATAATTTAACCATTGGTAATTGTTGAGGACTAGTTATTTCACAACATTGGTTTTTAAATATAAAGTAATTTAGAATTTCAGAACGGGTTTCCTTACTTTTAAATATATTTTCATGTCACTGATGCTTCAATTCTGATATCTCACCTCTTTTGTTTTTCCCCCCTTGAATTGTCATCTAAAGTAAAAGCATTAAATTAGCTAAACATAATGAAGTATCTTACTGTATATATTTGCTTGGTTTTAGGTAAATTACTATAAAAGTAATGTTATAAAACTGTATACAGTGTTTGGGTTTAATTTTTCTACGTATGTGTTTTAACATTGACTTACAGTTATGTTGTGTGAATAATTGTATTTCTACTTTTTCCTTCAATCATTCTTAACATCGAATTTTTAAATGAACGGTAGCCCATCTGTGTAGGGCTCTTGTGACTGAATGATGTATTTTGTTTTGCTGTGGCACAGTTTTTAGACAGCCACTTTTGTTGTTAAATATTTTCATTTTCTATAGTACTTTTCATCCCTGTATATATGTACAGGAGTCACTTCACCCACCACCGAATTGCAGCCACTTCTGAGGTGGAACGCAGCAACTGTTTAACAGCGCACTTTCCCCTAGGTGCTGACAGCTGCAGAAGAAATTGTACATGGTCCTGTACAGAAGGTATTTCTCCACTGTGCCATCTGCAGAGTGAAACTGACTAGGAGTACTACATAGACTGTAAGTTTCTTGTGTACCCGTCCTAGACTGGAAAACCCAATAAGAGAGAATAACAAATAACTGGGAAGCATCATTTAAAAATGTATTGAGGTCAGTTAAACTTAGTGCTGCTCTCCCTGGCTCTAAATTTTATTTTAACGTCATCTAATTTGTGATTGGTACTGAATTGAATAACAAACAAATAGATGCACTCCTTGGCAATTATTTTATTCTAAAAGCATATGAAACTAAAGTGCTTTCATAAATACTTCACTTTTAATGAAGCTTAAAAGAATCAATTTGTTTTTAAATATTTTCAAATAACCAAACCAATATTATATAAGATCTTAGAACTGTATTCTTAAAGTAGCAAATCAACTTAAAATTCAACAGGAACATCCTAATTAGCTTTCCTTATAGTGTTTTATGTTTTAGTTGTAATACTTTCATTCTTGTGGTGAAAGCTTTGCAACAAAGCCAGTTTATAATGAACCTAGTTTTGATTTTTTGTTTTAGAAGCTTTGAGTTTGATTTTTTTTTTTTTTTAGTGTATTGAAACAAAGCTTGGGAGAGAAGAAACAGTAAATATTTGAAATTTCACTTAATGTATTTTAGTCTTTCTCTTCCATTTCATTATTTAATGATTTTCTTTTTCCTTTTGTAAAAGCTGTTTACCAGAGTGCTATCTTTAATAATAGTTTGGTATGTTTATGCCTTATAGGATAGGAAAATAACGTTAGAAGCTCCTGTGTCTATTGTTAAACAATATGATATGGATTGTTATATTTCATTGTTTTGCAAAATTTCTAGTCAATAATATGACTTACTATCTATTTTTGTGTGTGTGTGCATCTGTAGACATTTCTCTGGTGAGAAATTAGGATCTCTTAGTCTTCACAGAGTCTTAATTTTATGAAATATAGTGTCATTTGTTTTAGGTAACTTTAACTTACATCATAATTTAAATGATGTTTGTGTACATCTCTATGCCTATAGATTCTCAATGAAAGCAGATAAAAGCCTCTCTGGGCCACAGTTTACTTACTTGTAAAATGAGGTGGGTGGAAGAAATTATTTCTACAGACCCTTTATTTATGTGTTTTCTGTTTAACTCAGGGGTAGAATTCTATGTATATAGAATGTACCTTACATTGTGTAACCAAGATATTTTGGTGCAAGTGACTTTGTTCTAGTTAGAATATTATTTGTGTTAATTAAATGCCGAGTGATGGTATTTTAGAGTCAAAAGAAGAGGTCTGATTTCCAACAAAGATTTTTAACTGTCTCTAATTGTTAGTGGAATTACCTCGCTGTTTTGAAATAAACTTTTTTGAGAATAAATAAAATTCTCAACAACCTGTTCATCATAGAGGCATCTGGTAAATTTTTTAAAAACTAAGCTTTACATTCACAGTGGAATGCAGTTAAATATTACCAAAAACTAACTTTTTAATGAGATTTTCCCTCTTACTTAGACTTAATACTTCTTTCAGCAGTCAAAGCACTAAAGAAGTAAACATTCATATTTTAAAGAATATAGTTTAGACATAATATAATGTACTTATGTATCTTTAGCAAGAAGGTATTTTATCAGTATATGTAATATTTGATTTGCTAGAATTGGTTCTTTTGAATTTTCTACAAACAGTGTAATTGTAAGTATTGCTTCATCTCATTTATCTTAATAACTGAAGTTAATATATTTGACAGAATAGACCATATGCTTTATATACTGTTTTGGTGAAAAGTGCAAACTATACCTGTTGTGCATATCTGAGTATATAATTTTCAATTATACAGAGTTGTTATATATTAGACCTTCTGTGGATGATGTAAGTTTAGCAACTTAATAGATTCAGTTTTTAGCCAAATGAATCTTATACTTTAAAATACTTCAACGTATGTTATTTGGAAAAGGGAATTAGATGGAAACTTTCATTTTTATTGAATATACTTATGTATTCTATGAATTTTATGAACATGTACTACTTGTATAATCAAAAATAAAGGAAAATATTGGCATTTCAGTTAAAATGTATATTTGGAGCATTTGTTTAGTTTATTTAGAAATCACCTTCATTGCGTAAAGTATCTTATAGATACTTATTATCTCTGTTTGAATGTTTGTTTCTCAAAGGGAAGGGTTTTCATATTATTCTGCAGGACCAGCATTGTGGTTGGGCTTATTATATAATTTATATTCATATAATAGTTTTTGAATTCAGAAGTAAATACTAGATCAAGATTAACTAAATCTTAAAGAAACCTGTATTTTTTCCATCTTCCCCCATTATAATCTTCTGTTTGAAATAGAAAAATGAGAGAAGTATGTAGATAAAATGAATTTTTAATACTTAATAATATGTACTTAGACTTATGGCAATAATGTTCTCTGACAACATATAGCTTTCAGTTGGAAGCTTTAAAAAGAAATACAGCACCAGCTGAAGAAATAGTGAAATTGATGAGAAAATAAAATGCAAGGAAATGTACTTTTGGTGTAGATTTTACTTAATTTAAACTAATTTTAAAGAACATTTTCATATAGAGTTTCAATCCATATTTTAAAATTCTCATATGCTCTCCTCAGTTTTACAAAATAACATCCTCTGTCTTTTCAATTAAAGGCATATTTTTATATTCATCCCAGATGTCTAAAAAACTATTTGTCTCATCAAATTTGTTTGAACAGAATCTTGTCATGTAATAGGAAAATGAAACACTTTCAGATGTTTCATTGTGAATAATGAGGAAATGATTTTGTAATTTCACATTAGGTGGACAATTCTTTTTATACTAAATGGTTAATATTTGAGTTTATTTAATAAACTTTAGTATTCAGACATTATCTTCTGTCATCCGAAATACAATTTATATCCATTGAATAATATTTGCAGTTTGAATTTATATAGAAACAAATGTGAGGAATTTTTTTTTTCAAAGAACCTCACACCAGTTATATGAAGTTAAAATACTCATATAATTACCTCAGTCTTTGATATTCATGTGTTACGTATCAGTTAAGTCCAGCCACTTTTTATGAATTTTGCAGATATTTCTCATGTACATTTAATTAGTTGAAAAATTTAAAAGTCTAAATTTGTATAAAGAACTATGCCGCAAATCTCTTTAATAGTAAGTTAACATACCTTTATTACCTAAAATTTGCTTAATCCCTGAAATTTCTATGTGTCATAGGTAAAGTGTTTTACATAGGTAAAAGTGTTTGTGTGTGTGTGTGTGTGTGTGTGTGTGTGTACGCGCGTTCAAGTGCACGCATGTGATATACTTTATGAAGCATGGCCTGGAATCCTGACTGCCACTTTGTAGCTATTTAAATAAAGTATAAATTGTTTAATAACTGTAAGTTTTTTTTTTAATCTGTTAATAGGAAATCATTACACCTACCTCACAGGGTTGTTGTGAGGAAAAACAGTAAAACATATGTGAAAGTGCTTTGCATATGCTGGATAGGCAGTATATAAAAAATGAGTGTTAGTAGAACTTCAGTGGACCTCATTTTTATCTTATGATAAAATCTATATTCTGTGCATGTGATCTGACTCCCTCTTTATGTCCTCAACCTCATTTCTTTCCTTGCAGACTGCATATATTGATTAATTGATGCCAAGTGCTTTGCAGTTCTTAGAATATGTCATGCCTTCTTTGGGTCTTTGTGTGCTTGCAACATTCTTTCCAACTACTCACACACCCCTTTTCCCCAGACCGCTATCATCTGTGTAACTCAACCTCATTCTTCAGGTCTTCCTTTACAGATTTCTCCTTAACTAAGATATTTCCTACTCATCCTTAACCTCTTATACTCCTGTTAGATGACCCTTGTATATATATGGTCCTCTGGGCTTTGCTCGTTCCTATGTTAGCAGTTAGCTCATGTATTATTACTGCCTTTGTGCTTGTCTGTTTCCTCTGTAAACTCGTTGAGAGTGGAGTCTGCCTTTAACTTCTTTAACTCAGTACTTAAGAGTTTCTGCAACTCAGGAAACAGTGAGCATTTTATAAATAGATGTAAGTTCTCCCTAAACAAATTCATAACACATGATTCATACTCCTTAAAAAAATGTTTAATTCTGTATTTATAGGATAGATTTTAAGCTCCATAATAAACAGATCAAAATTACGGCATTTTTATAATTGACTACTTTACTCACCATTTGTCACTCTTAATGGATTTATTAAGAGGTGAACTCACCAGGGTGCAAGTGGAAAGTTACTTTATTCTTTCCTGTCATGGCACCTGAAATCCCACCTTGAATATTTTCTTTTCTGCTTCTCGATACATGCTTTTCAAGTGTCCATCTCTTCTCTGCTCTTGTTCTTCTTCCTCTTGCTCTTTTCTTTCTCTTGTTCTTTTCATTCTCTCTTCAATACTTTCTTTGCTTACTCCCTGGCATTTGAAAATATACTAACTTTTCAGATAACTTTTTTTTTAAAAAGAAGGCTATGAAATTAAAATTCCAAATTCTCATCCAATGTGAAAATTTTCGCTTATGTCAGCTTTGTTTAAAGAAGGCTTGGGGTGCCGGGGTCAGTTGGTTTAGCTTTTGACTCTTGATTTCTGCTTGGGTCATGATCTCACAGTCATGAGATAGAGACCTGCATTGGGCTCTGTGCTGACCATGGAGCCTGCTTGGGATTCTCTCTGCCTCTCTGTCTGCCCTTCCCCCATTCATGTTCTCTTTAACACACTCACTCTCTGTCAAAATAAATAAGCATTTAAAAGAATTTTTAAAGATTAAAAAGGAATAAAGAAGGCCTACAAACCTGAGTAGAGACATGTCAACTAGTGGACATTTGTATTAATTTCATTTTGCCTTAGTTTTTCTCCCAGCTTCTCATGCTGCTCCTGGTGGGTCTTCCAAAGTTTAATGTTAGAAATGAAGAACTAATTGGCAATAAAGGCATGTTGGAAGTTTAACTTTTTTGCTTTCCTGGATTTATCAGACTCCCACTGTTGGGGGACACCCCAGTTGTAATTCCTTGATACAGTTGAGACTTCCTTTGTTGGTCTTCTTTTGACTACTATCCTTAGTTTCTGACTTTCTAGTCTATGTTGAACCTCTTTATTCTGGGGTTATCTTGTTCCCTTTGCAGTCCTCTGTGTAGAATTCCTTTAAAAATGGCTCAACGCCAATTCCTTTCCCAGGAGTCCTTGGAAAATGTCCCATTGGAAAATGTAATTCTTTACTTCAAACTCTCAAATTGGCTATTTCTAAGGTAGTAGCCCCAGACTAAGGGCATCTTAACCTCTTGCCTTTAGATGTTTTTAGGCCTAGGTCCAGTTCCTGTATCATTCGTTTAATGCCCTGTATCCTAAGGGACATAGGCCAAACTATGAGTGGGTCGCTGTTCTATTTCTTCCTCAAACAATGTAAGCTCCTCTCCTCCAGTATATACTTATATTTTTTATATGAGTGATGGATTAAACAATGCCTGAGCAATTTTTGGCCACATTTTTCCAAATGTTGCATAGATGAGCTGTTACCTCAGGTATAGTACGTAGAACCTTTTGTTGTCAGCTTTGGTTCCTATCTGAAACTGAGAAAACAAGAAAATGGCCATAATGGTCAGCTTGCATTTCTAGAAATTTCTGTGAACATTCATCCATTTCTATATTTCTGTGCCTTGTGTTAGGTTATACTGTGAGTTTGTAATGTCCTTCCTACTTTTTCCTCCTGGTGGAATCCTTCCCAGTCTTTGATGACCAATTTAGGGGAAATCTCTGTTGGTGCCTGCAGTTAGAATAACTTCTGTCTACTGTGTTCTCACAAATACTTTGTGTGAAGTGTTATTGTATTACTTATAAATTTGTCTGACTAGATTGAGAGCATTTTTTAGATAGCCACTGACTTATTGGTGAACCCCTTGCCACTTGGTCTCTATTATGTGTTTCATATATTATTTGGTAAATTAATCTCTTCTGAACACTGAGATTAAACTTTGTAAAATTATTGTTAAGTAATTAATATTTACATTCTTATTTATTTCTGTCCATATTTCAAAAAATATTTGAGGCGGTAAGGATTATATTTTATGCCTTTGATTTTTGTCTCCCAGTGTTATTGCTCTTTGTCTGTTCTTAGGCACATTCATTCTTTCAGTTCTGGTTTTCATTCAGTTTTCTCCATTTCTCCCTGCATTCCTAATATTTCTTCCTTGTTTTGTTTTTCTTCCTTATTTTATTCCAGTTTTCCAATTGACGGATTTAACTATGAGAAGTAAAGATAACCAGGTATTCCAAGCAGGTTCAGGCTGAAAGTTTAAAAAAAAAAAAAGTAAATATGACAGATCTCCAGACTAGTTGAATTTCAAGCAGTATAGATGCCAGAAATTGTAATTTATGTGATTATTTGTCTGCAGTCATATTGCTTATACCAATAGATTTTTGTGTGTTTTCATAAGAAGGAATAAACTATAAAAGATGGCCAAGTGATTGATTTTCAATTTTAGATATCAAGAAACACTGTTTATTTCTATTCATTATCCCACTTTCTAATCACTACAGTTATTCAAATATCTATTTACCTTACAAAATTAGTAAAATTAATTGTTGAATTTTTTACTTAGTTTAAGGTGAATATTACTCTATGATTAAAGTTTGATATTAAGAAGAACAAAATTCCATTTTTCTAAGTTTTTGTGAACATATTGACAAAGCTAAAATTCAGGAGAGTTTTTAGGAAACATCTCGTATGGATCAGTTATCAAATAGGAAAATTAATGCTAAAACATATAGTTTTTCTAACTATACCATCTGAAATGTACTTCTCTTTTAAATATTCATTATTCTGTTTTCTTTTCCTTTTAATGGCTATTTCTGGTTTTCAGGTGTGGTTTTGTATAGGACTTTAAGAAACCCTCTTTTGGTGGGTCAAGTAAAATGTTAAAAAAGTAAATATTATAAACATTAAAATTCATTAAAACCTAGTTCTTTATTTTATATGTAAGCCTATGTAATGTCCTAGGCAAAATACCTTACTTATATTATAGATATACATGCACATAATAAGGAAATTGGCCATTAATTGATATTTCTTTTTTATGCTTGTTTCTGAAATGCTAGCTCCACGTTTTCCCCTTTGCTGCAGGCTATGACAAAATTCAGCATGTCTAAAACCAAAGTAGATATTTAGTTCTCTATTCTCATTCTGCCTTCCAAGTCAATCATTCTTGCTTATGACTTCAGTATATACCTTGCGACCGAGAGTCACAATAATACCATTCTCTCCTCTCCTTTGACTTGAATGTCATCCTATTTATTTTCACATCTTAATTATTTTGCTTTTGAGATGTATCTTGAATCAGTAAGCTCCATTCTATATCCATTGATAAACTCTAGCTCATTATTTTATCACTTGCCAAGATTCATGTACTAGATTTGTCTTTCTGTTTATATTACATTTTTCTTGAGGATGGGAACCACATTATATTCACCTTGGTACTTTCCATGGAGAATAGTCTCAGTAAATCCTTTCTAAGCTTACTCAGCTAATTGTGAAGTTAATTCTTTGTATTGAAGCCTTAAAAATATTGAATGGGTTGCTAAAACACAGACCAGTGCCACAGTTAAAATGAATCACGCATTGTTCCAACTTGATGATACTCCTATTAGTGTTAACACTACCAGAAAAGTGCTTTAAGTGAATTCTGAATAATCTCTTAAGAACCCTTGGCTTTGTACTAATTATATTAAAACAGATTTTCTTGCCAATATGCTAGTATATATGCTGGTGTGTAGGCTCTTGCTATAACTATCCCATTAAAAAAATACATATAGTTATATGCCATCTTGAAAATGTAGCAGAAGTCTTGGTTACTTCTCTTTTTATATTAGTCCCTTTCTAGATCTTTCAGAGATAAATAATACAAATGGGAAGCGAGCTTCTTTGGAAATCTTGGAAAAGTCTTCACCCCAACTACCAGTCCCACTGTGGATCTCGATTTATCCTAGTAAGGGGTTACAGTGGCCTCCTAAGAGGAGTAACTTTACTACAGCCTATATTAGTGCTTCCTGTGCTGGAACTTACAGAAAACTTATTTTCCCTTTTGCTTCTTCTCATTGTAATCTTTGAAAATAATCACTGGTTTCTGGTAATTTACATTATGAAGATGCTCTCATTTCAGACTTGATAAAATATGAATATTTGCTTTTCTGATCTTTTAGAGTGTTTTGTAAAATTATTTGAATGAGTGTTAGTATTTATATAGAAATAAGATGACCTTTTAAATGTTTTTGAAAAATATTATTTTCAGTTTATAATTTTATTTTGATCAGTATGGTCTGATATTTTCTTTATTCCTCTCCTGTTTCTTTTAATATGTACTTAGTATGTATACATCTTTATC
Organism: Panthera uncia; assembly: GCF_023721935.1. Classification (NCBI taxonomy): domain Eukaryota; kingdom Metazoa; phylum Chordata; class Mammalia; order Carnivora; family Felidae; genus Panthera; species Panthera uncia. The sequence goes on from NW_026057582.1 coordinate 69,155,434, forward strand.
CAGATCTTTCATTATACACATACAAATGTGTACATAAGAACTTTTAATTTTGTAGTCATCTTTTTATATTCTCATATCTCAGTTATTTCTTTGAAATGATAAGTTTTCAAATTAGTTTAATTTTGTTTTTGCTATATAAAAATACATTTTGAAACCTGTATAGGTTTTTTTATCTATTTTCCAGATTTATATAAACTTAACCATATGTTGCTTTTATACCCTAGACATTATATGATATTTATGCTTTACATGTCACTTAGTACATTAAATATAATTAACATTCTTTTGTATAATATTTAATTATTTTTACTCTTCCATTTATTCAATCAATTTTTAGTGATACAATGTTCTACGCACTGTCTTACATGGTGGGAATGCAGAAAGTCTTGGCTCTTACGGAGCTTTTATTCTTGTTGGTGAAGAGGGAGAGAAACATATAACACTAAATAAATAAGCATAATTTTTTATTTTATTTATTTATTTATTTATTTATTTATTTAAATGTTTATTTATTTTAGATAGAGACAGAGAGACAGAGCACGAGCAGGGGGGGAGGGGCAGAGAGAGAGGGAGATGCAGAATCCGAAGCAGGCTCCAGGCTCTGAGGTGTCAGCACATACCCTGACACGGGGCTGGAATTCATGAACCATGAGATCGTGACCTGAGCCAAAGTCCGATGTTTAACTGACTGAGCCACCCAGGTGCCCCTAAAAACACGTAATTTTAGATACGCATAAATACCATGAAGGAAAGGGGTACTTGGGTGGCTCAATCAGTTAAGCATCTAACTCTTTGTTTGGCCTCAGGTCATGATTTCATGGTTTATGAGTTCAAGCTCCACATCTGGCTCTGTGTTGACAGCGTGAAGCCTGCTTGGGATTCTCTCTCTTTCTCTCTGCCCCTCCCCTGCTCACATGCACTCTCTCTCTCTCTCTCTAAATAAATAAATAGATGAATAAATAAACTTAAAAAAATATTATGAAGGAAATAAATGCATGTGATAAAAAAAAATATTGAGGAGGAGTATACTTTAGCTAGGATATCAAAAGGAAACCTCAAAGACAGGACATTTGAGTTGAGCTCTAAATAATTAGGAGGAAGAAAATCACATTCCGGTTGTCAGGAATAGCAAGGACAAAGTTTTTGGATATGAATGAGTTTGGCATGTTGAAAAACAGAAAGAAATGTTGTGTGTTGAACATTGTTAGAAGAGAGAGTGTGGCAGGAGGTGAGGTCTTTGAAATAATGCAGGCCAGATCAAATGGGTCATAGTAAGAAGTTGCAATTACAGTATAGTTACAATGTGAAGACATTGGGTATTTGAGTTTTATGATGATTAGCACTGAGGACATTACTCTTGCTGTGTGGAAGATAAACAGGGAAAAGGAGTGAGGGTCTAGGAGAGGTAATTATTAGGAAGTTCTTGCAGTAGTTCAAGAAGTTATGGTGTCTAGGATTAGAGTTTTTGGCAGTAGAAATAATGAGAGGTGATTTATTTTAGAGGAGCACTGATAGAATTTGTGAATGGATTAGAAAGGGTATTGTCAACAGTATCAGACATAAGTAAACATGAAGTAGTTCTTGAAAATATCATTCAATGGACTTGGACTTTTCTGTGGTAAAAATGTACCATAATTTATTTAAATTACACTCTATTTTTATTTTTTCCTTAGTATAAATAACATTAACCTTTCATCATTTTCTTACCTCACTGTCATTGTATATAAATAATGATTTGTGATGGCTTGCCAATTTGAATGGTAGAAAATTATATCTTACTCACTAGACTAAAATTTTAATGTGTATATTGACAGGTTGTAGTTTTTCAATTGTGAATTATTTCTGGCCTTGTTTATTTTGAGATGTTATTTTCCTTATTGATTTGAAAGGCCACATTAGTTATAGAGAGCTAAACATCCCCAAATTATTTGGTTTTGAGATTTTTTTTTTATTCTTATATTAGTCTCCTCCATGCCCTTTATGTCCTAGACACTTCAGCTATTTCTAACCTCTTTCTTGCCTCATGGAATTGGCACTTGCGATTCTCCATTTTTTGGATCCCTCTTCAGCCAGTCTTCAATGGTGGGCTGTGTTTCAGCTCAAATATTACCTCCTTAGAAGAGCTGTTCCCAGCTTCCTACCATAAGATTCCTTCTCATGCCTTTCACATCCTGTCACGTTATTGCCTGTGTTCCCCCCACCCCTACCCGCACCCCGCCCCCGCCAGGCTTTTAAAGTCATCCTGGCGCTTATCACAGTCTGGAGTTACTCATTGCTTACTTATTACTTGTTCTTTCCAATGAGAATGAAAGAACCATGAGGGTAGGTGTCTACTCTGAATTTGTTTACTCTTGGACCTCTCAGGCTAGAATATTGTTGGGCATTACCACACAATATATGTTATAGGGTGAATAATATAGGAATATTAGCTGTTTGTGCCATATGCTTGTGTTTTTCCCCTTTTGTCAATTGCCTTCATTCTGATTCCTGTACTTTTTACATGAAGAATTTTCTGTTCTCATAGAGTCAAATCCATGAAGTGTTTTTATATATTACCTTTTCATTACTTTTAGAAGGAAAAGAAAAACTTTCTCAACTGGAGATATTCCATTTTCCTGTGTTCTAATTAAAATGTTTCTGAATATAAAGTTACTTATTTTCAAGAACTAGAGAAGTTATTGAAGGTAAAAATAGCTCTTATAAATATGTTTCTGTGCTTTCATCTAATCTTACTGCACATTTATTTATAAAATAGAGATTATACTGTATATAGAGCTTTTCATCTTTTTTCACTTAATATTGTACCTTGTGCATTATTTAGATGATATATATTCTTCATTCTTCACAAGTGTAGTTCTTTTAAGGTCTTAAAAAGATTAAGGTTTGCAGAATATTCCACCTTAGGTATTTGTTATAATATATTTAGTCTCTTATTACATACTTGTTTCAGTCTTTTTTGCTATAAATAACAGTGCATAGTACTGTATTTAAGTTTTTGTGTTCACTTATGATTATTCTCTTATAAATTACAAAGCATAGAATAATGGATTTACTGAGTCATAGGAGACATGCAGTATTATAAAATGTTTATAGATTCAGTGCCAAACTATACTTCAAAAGTTTTTTTTATATACTTCAGAAAGATTTAAGTAAGTTTACACTCCTAGTAGTAGTAGTAGTGGTGGTGGTGGTGGTGGTGTGTGTCTGTGTGTATTTCTCAACAGATTTTCTGATTCCCAATAATTATGTGCATTTAAAATCTTGGCCCATTTCTCCCAATCTGCATCTCCCCCACTATCAAAAAATTATGTAAAACAATTATGGTGTTTTTCACCTACAAAATTAAGTATTTTTTATATAGTCAGCTCTATGATATTTTCCATTTTCCTTTCATGTCTGTGCTGAAAATAACTTTCTTCGTTCTGAGGTTAAATATATGCTTACTTATGGTTTGATCTAGTTTTTTACTTTGCAGTTCTCTAATTTATGTAGAATTTATTTTAAGATATTTCAGAAGAAAAGTTCTCACTGTATTTTCTCTAAGTAGTAATCCAGTTATGCTAGATATATAATTTTTAAGTAATCACCATTTACTGTTTTCATGCTAAATTTTTATGTATTCCTGGGATTTGGGGAGAAGGGTTGTTTATTCTGGGTCTTTTGTTGTACTAATTTGATGTTATTCATTATTGTTTCATAGTATCTTTTTGTTTTGAGTTATCCACTACGGTAATAATTCCCTAATTTTATTACCCTTTATCTTAACAACTGTTCTAGTATATTATTCCATTTCTTTTTCCTAATGAATTTAGAATAATTTTGCAAATATCCTTTCCAAATAAGGTATTCCTGTTTTTTATGTTAGTGAAATTATGTTAAAACCGTTGACTTGTTTGCATAAGATATTCTTAGAGGATTTCAGATATGAGCTGAGATTACTTTTTCTTTTCTGTCTCAGGAGAGCTTTTTCTATACAGATGTCCAACACATTTCATTTAAGATCATTCTTAGTTGTTTATTTAAAGTCATTCCTATTTCCTCCTTTAAATTTTTTTTTTAATTTATGTATTGAACTGGTTTTTGTAGGTCTTTAGTGTGTTAGTTTTCCGTGGTCACTAGACAATTACCACAAATTTTGTGTCTTAAAACAGCACAAGATTTGTTCTCTTCAGTTATGGTTGCCAAAAGCCCAAAATTATTGGACTAAAGTAAAGTGTTGATAGGGCTGTTTCCTTTGGAGGCCATAAGGGAGAATCACTTTCCTTCCCTGTTGTGGTTTCTGGAGGCTGCCTGTTTTCCTTGACTTATGACCCTTCCTTGAATCACTACAAGGTCTTGCTTCTGTCATCACATGTACTTCCTCCTTTGACCTTCTTGTCTCCCTCTTATAAGAATCCTTTTGATTATGTTCAGGGCCCATTTGGACAATCTAGAATAATCTCACCATCTGAAGATCTTTAATTGAATTACATCTGCACGTTCCCTTTTCTGTATAAGAGAACATTCACAGGTTCTAGGAATTAAGATATGGATATTTGAGAGGCCATTATTTAGCCTGTCACATATGGGAAAATTTTTAAATTTTGATACTATTTTAAATTTCTATTTTATTAACTTTTACATTAAGTATGATTGCATTTACTTCATTTTCTAAACAGTCATGAAATCGTAAGTGATGGTAACTTTTTCTCTAGCTTACAGTAGTAACTTTATGCGTTTGATTCTATTTCTGTCTTATTGCTGCTTTCAATTTTTAATGCAAATGTCCAAGATATTTTCTTCTTAATTATTATATTTACTGTTAGTTTAGAATAGGTATTTTTTTAATTACAGAAAAGTAATTTGTTCATTATCTTCCTGTTCCCTGCTTTTTTGACATATTTGTGTTATAGTTATACAACCAAATATTAACCCACACTTGCATTTCTGGATTAAACTGTATTTGACTATAGTATATCAGTTTTTCAGTACAGTACTGGATTAATTTACCAGTACTTTATAAAGATTTTTTAAATGTTCATATTAATAAACGTGATTCATTTATGTGTGGTTGGCTTAATGTATGACTTGCTTTTCCATTTGGAATATCAGGGTTATGCTAATTAATAAAATGAATTTACAGGTATATTTTTCTCTATAGACTGGAATAATTTTTATAGCATTAAATTGTTTGAAGTTTCAAGTTTGAAAATCATTTAGTTTGAAAGATCACATAAAACAATTTGAGCTCAGAGCTCATTTGAATATAAGTTTTTGACAGACTTTTTCATTTCTTTGGTTATTTAATTTTTGTTTGAGTAAATTTTGAAAATTTACATTGCTCCTAGTGAGTAGTCCATTCTACCAAGATTTTAAAGGAACATTTGTCATTCTTACTATATGTTAAGCATCGTTCCAGGTTCTGTACATGCAAAAATAAAGAATAAGGCATTCTTTTTTTATTTTTATTTTTTTTTTAACATTTATTTATTTTTGAGACAGAGACAGAGCATGAACAGGGGAGGGGCAGAGAGAGAGGGAGACACAGAATCTGAAACAGGCTCCAGGCTCTGAGCTGTCAGCACAGAGCCCGACGCGGGGCTCGAACTCACGGACCGTGAGATCATGACCTGAGCCGAAGTCGGACGCTTAACCGACCAAGCCACCCAGGCGCCCCTAGGTATTCTTTTTTTTAAAAAAAAATGTTTATTAGAGAGAGAGAGAGAGACAAAACATGAATGGGGAGGGGCAGAGAGAGAGGGAGACACAGACCCTGAAGCAGGCTCCAGGCTCTGAGCTGTAAGCACAGAGCCCAACACGGCACTAGAACTCATGAACTGTGAGATCATGACCTGAGCCGAAGTTGGATGCTTAACCAACTGAGTCACCCAGGCACCCCAAGAATATCGGATTCTTAATCTCAGAAAGCATACAGTAATGAGAAGAAATTTAATTTTGTTGGGAAAATGACATAGGAAATAGAAAAGAAAAAATTAACACTTAAACAAATCTTCTGATAAGGATTTCATTATGAATGGAGTTAGCAGGAACCAAGGCCACAAATAGTTGAATACAGGAAGGATTGAGAGAATTGCAAATAGACCATTACAACTGGAATTTAGGTCTGGCCAGGAAGGAATTGTGGATAGGAATTAGAAGCTATGTATATTTTTTCTTATATATATTTTTTTTCTATTTTCTTTTTTTTCTTTTTCCTATAGATATTGATAGTCTGTTCATAATGTTAATTCTGGGATTTTCATCAATAGATTGATAATTTTAATTTCTTTTAACGTTTATTTATTTTTGAGACAGAGACAGAGCATGAATGGGGAAGGGTCAGAGAGAGGGAGACACAGAATCTGAAACAAGCTCCAGGCTCTGAGCTGTCAGCACAGAGCCCGACGCGGGGCTTGGACTCATGGACCGCGAGATCACGACCTGGGCTGAAGTCGGATGCTTAACTGACCGAGCCACCCAGGCGCCCCAACATACTGATATTTTTAAAAGATTATTCCACTGGCAACATGGAGGACTCTACTGAAGCCAGTGGGATGCAACCAGTGGGTTGCAAACAGGTTAGCCATTGCATTACCACAAAATAACCATAAGTGCCTCCTGAAATAGGAATGTAAGTAGAGATGGAAAGGAAGGAAAGAATATAAATGAAAACATGCTAATAGAATAGAATCACCAAAGACTTTTTACTGATTGCATACAGTAGATGAGAGTTAAGACAGCATCCAACTTTGTTCAAATGTATTTGGAGTTGAACAAAATATTTGCCGCATCTTTATTTCAGAAAGTGTGGTTCTGATTTCATTTGAAAGACTTCTTATATTGTTGATAGGCTATCTAAAGTGTGAAAAGTTGGAGTAGGAAAATCAATATCTGAATCATACATATTTTGTTAGAAACCAAGGTTATCTACTTAAAAACCAAGGTATATAATAGCCAGCATAAAAGAAATAGACATCCTAATAAGATTTCTGAACCGTATGGCATGAAAGGTGATCTAAAAAAAAATTCATGTTTTATTTAGTAATATTTTTTGTAAATATTTATCTAGAAAATTGAAATAATTCTATAATGAGTGAGTTTGAACATAATATTAAAATCTGTTTGAAGTAATTTCTCAGCAAATGTATGTAGATACATGATATATGGATATCAAAAAGAAATACCTGCTACCTCAAAGGGTATGAAAGCCTTAAAAACATGTTGTATGAGGATGATTTCAAAGTCTCTGCATATGTGCCTTATATATATAACATAGGTCGATGTAACTACCACCCCAGTCATGATGGAAATGGTATATTTCCACCATGCCAAAAATTTCATTGTGCCCTTTGCCAGACCATCCTCCTCTTCCCAAGTCGCCTAAGCCCGTCTCACACCTACATCCCTTCCTGTCAGTGACAATCACTTATCTGTTTTCGCTCACTATAGATTTATTTGACGTTTCTAGAGTTTTAATGTAAATGGAATCTTATATTATGTAGCCTTGTGCCTGCTTTTGTTTTGCATAATGTTTTTGAAGTTCATCCCACTTGTTGCACGTGTAAATAATTTATTCCTGTTTCTTGTTGAGGAGTAGTCACTGGTTGAATATGTAGCTTTTTTTTTTTTTTTCATTCACCTATTGACAGACATTTAAGTTGCTTTCATTTTTTGACTGTTAGGAATAAAATGGCTATGAACATTTGAGTTCACATCTTTGTGCACACAGATGTTTTCATTTATCTTGAGTAAATACTTAGGAATAGAATAACTAGATCGTATGGAATATTAAACTTCATAAGAAATTGCCAGTATTCTAAAGAGGTTGTGCTATTTTACATTCCTGCCACCAGTCAATATATGAGCATTTCAGATGGTTCATATGCTCACCAGTACTTGGTAGTGTTAGTCTTTTAAAATGTTCGCAATTATAAATTGTATCTATCTGTATCACATTGTGGTTTTAATTTGCACTTCCCTAATAGGTTTTCTTGTGCTCATTGACCATTGCTATATTTTCTTTTGTCAACTATCTCTTCTCTTCAATTTTTTTGCCCATATTTATTGGATTGGATTACTTTCTTCTTATTAAGTTACAGGAGTTTTTTACATATTCTGGATACAAGTTCTTTGTCAAATATATGTGTTTTGAATATTCTTTTCCACATTATAGCTTGCCTTTTCATTTACTTATTTGTGCCCTTCAAGGAGCAGAAACTTAATTTTCATGAAGCTCAGTTTATAAATGTCTTTTATATTTCTTTTTGTATCTTAAGAATCTTTTGCAAACAGCAAGTTTTTTCCTGTGTTTTCTCCTTGAAGTCTTGTCGTTTAACTTAAAATGATCGATTTTGAGTTAATAGTTGACTATGGTATGAAATAAATTTGATTAATAAGTATATTTAATTAAGAGAAGTCTGAAATGGTTATCTCCACACATTTGAATATAGAAAAAGGAGTAGAAAGATTTTCTTTTGAAGTTAAAGATAGATGTGGGATTGGTTTGTGTAAGAAATACTCTTCTAGCTTCTGTATCCTTCCAGCAAAGGCAGATGCTTCTGTCTTGGAGAATTTGTACATATAAATGCTTAATCTTGGTTCTTATCAGGTATAAAATATTCAGTAAAGGTTTTTGGGTTTTGTTATTACTAATGTTGCTATTGTTATGATATTCAGACTTGAAGTTTAGAGAAGTGATATTTAGATGAGGTAGGTCTGGATTCTAATATTTACTTACACATAGTGCTCATATTTTTTTTTGTTTTATGTTTATCCACTTCCCCCCCTCAACAGAGAGTTTAATTATTAATGGGTACCAATAAATATATACTCAGAATCATTTTAATCATCTCTTTTGATTGCATGGGCAATTCATGAATACTTTGAAAGTTCAAGTAATATTGATGTAGAATAAATAGTGCAAGTGCCTTATTACCTACTCCTTTGGTCTTCTCCCAGAGGTAACTGTTAAATATTTGATGTATATCTGTTCTGATTATTTTAAATGTATTTTTACTAACAAATTTCTGTATATACATAGGTATACCCATTTGTAGGTTTTTTTTTTTTTTTATATATAAGCTTGAGACAAACATGTTATACTTGGTTTTTTTTCTCTTAACAGCATGACTGGTAAATCTTTCCATGTTGATGCCTTCACTCATTTATACTGTTTCATAGTATTTAACAGAATGAATGTACCATAGTTTATATTTCTTTCAAGCATGCAGTACGCAGATAAGGGCAAGGCCAACACCAGACTACAAAATTGGCTGTAAACATAAAACAGCTGCTTTTAGATTCAGTTTATTACTAACATAGACAACAAAGGGAGGAGAAGCCAAAGATACTACATTCCCAGGTCCTTGTCTCACACAATGAAAGGACAACATGAAAACAAAAGATTTTGGATGACTGCAGTATGAGTAATGGAATATCCCATTACTGAGGAGCCAGTTCTAGACTGCAGCTAAATACTTTTTAGTCTGTAGCTATACCCTAAGGGGTTGAGAGTCGGGCAGGGTGAGGTAGGAAACCTTATAGCTAGCTCATCAGAAGCTGTGAGGCTATGAGAAACTGTCTCCTGGTAGCCTCCTTGAGAGATAGGGAGGTGAGTTGGGGGTGGCCCCATAGCAGCTCCTCACAAGCCTCCCATTTTCTCATGTTCCAAGCAAGATGCACATTAGCTGCATTTAAAGACATTGCCTGTGTGGCCTGTAAGTATACATTCATAGATTCCAGGCCATTATGATGGAGCCATTCCCATACAACTCCTGTCCCCAGCCTTTACCTATTCAGATAACAAATCTCAAGAGCATTAACCACTTCATCAGACACTTCACTTCATTGTCCTTATAGGGGCTTATTGGGTAATCAGCACATTTTGGAGGATAGACCTCAGCCAGGCTCCTTATCCATAGGCAAGCCAGTTAAATATGTCATTAATCCAAGTGTAGCAAGAGGTGTTGGCAGTCACACATACCCCACTTTGGCCAGCAGGGAGTCCAGGGGAATGCAGTTTTTCATCACCAATCACCTAGAGAGTTAGAATAATCAGCTGTAATCTGAGAAACATGCAAAAGAGTTTCTCTTCTCTTAAGTAGCAGAGGGAGACCACAAGTTTTACACAGTAAGATTAGACTAAATGGAATCATAATAGCGTCCAGAAAATTAATCTTATTCTACTGCCTATTCACTCCTAAAGTCAGTAGCTTCTAGGAAGTTTCTGAAAGTTCATAGGTTTAGATTCTTCAGTGGTCAAGTTGAAAGTGATGGCTACATTCTGGGCTGGATGCTGTGTGGATAAGAGCTGAGAGAAATTATTTCGTCTCTCTACCTCTAGCCCACTTATGTCTAAGTTGTTCACTTTTGCACAGGGTTGTTGCTTTCTTTCAGCAGCCTTGTGATTCATTGTCTGCAGCATGATCAATCCCTTTAGTAATCACTGCCCTTTTTCTGATTTTCCCTATATCTTACCCACACTATAAGATCCAGACTCAACCCTAGGTGGCTTATCACAATGGTACCTAATACAGTCAGTGCTCAGCAGTATCCTGAAGAGGAGAGAAGGGATGTAGATAGTTTATCTAGCAGGACTAGACTGATATGGTACACCTGTCTGTATGCATTAGAATTCCCTTTTTGCTTGACTGTGAACCTGTCTTTCTGGACAGATTTTCAGGCTTCCTTGACCTTGTGTGCTAGAATCACTAGGCTTTGTTTTTTTGGCCCTGTTCTGAATTGTAGATGAATAACCATGTTCTGGACAATGCTGTATCCAGGTGGCTCTGGTTCCTACCTAGACAATGGATGTCTGATCAGCTTGTTGATTTTCTTAATGTTCATCCTCAAAGGGTTCTTTCCCATGGGCATACAGATAGATCATGAAGTATGGGTGTTGTGCAGTCTGCAGCCATAGTATTGAACTCCACACAGACTGGGATTTGATTATCTAATTGTCCCACTGCCAGGCCCCAGAGTCATTGAAAATGTGACAAACATTGGGGGCTATTTTCCAGGGTAAGCATCATACCTCATGACTTAACCCAGTGAATAGAATTCCCCTTTTCTATGCAGAGTTTTAAACAGTTTTCTTTAGGATGGCACAGCTGTTAACACTCCATGCCCTCTATCAGATTTTAACATACCTGATTCCTCTGTGAACCAGGAACTTCAAATAAATGAAACCCTCCCAAGGTTCTAGTACAGACTCTGCATCTGGGATAGCCACATTCTGGGTATGACTAGCCACTTTTTAATGTAGCTGATATGTTTGCAGATTTCTTTTTCTTTTTTTCTTTTTAAGGAAAATAAAAAATTTATTTTAATTCCATTATGGTTAACATACAATGTTATATTAGTTTCAGGTGTACATATAGTGATTCAACAAGTCCATAAATCACTCGGTGCTCATCACAAGTACACTCCTTAATCCCCATCACCTGTTTAACCAGTCTCCCCACCAACCTCCCCTCTGGTAACCATCAGTTTGTTCTCTACAGTTAAGGGTCTCTTGGGGCGCCTGGGTGGTTCAGTCAGTTGAATGTGCCACTCTTGATTTTGGCTCAGGTCATGATTCCAGGGTCATGGGATAGAGCCCCATATTGGGCTCCGTGCTGAGCATGGAGTCTGCTTAAGATTTTCTCTCTCAGCCCCCTCCCTGCTCACTGTCTCTCAAATGATTTTTAAAAAAGGTTCTCGTTTTGTCTGTCTCTGTCTCTCTTTCTTTCTTATTTTTCCCTTTGCTCATTTGTTTTGTTTTGTTTTGTTTTGTTTTGTTTTTTAATTCCATATAGGAGTGAAATCATATGTTAACTGTCCAATATTCTTCGGTAATATAAAATCTATGTTATGCATTTGCAAGGGCACTGTCTTAAAAGTAGATTTTCCTGTAAATTATTTTAGGTCTTTTGAAGATAGCAGGTATTGTTGAAAAATAAAGACAAATTGCTTTTAGTTCTGTGCCTCTAGATTCTGAATTTAGGGCAAACCTTAAACATACAATTTTCACCATCCAATATTAGTGTTAGGTTCAGGTTGTAGATACAGTGTAACTAATTACAGAGGAATATGAGTAACTATATGTAGTTCATTTGCTAATAAACTAAGCATGTATTTTTTTCTAATATTAAAAATGCACCAATTTCTTTTTTCCCTTGTCAGTAAGAGAGGGACAGATACAGATTAACTTTGTAGAGTTATCACAAGGGTTAAAGAAATTCTATGACTAAAGTACTTAGTATGGTGTCCGCAGTAAATGCTCAGTAAGTGTTGACTGGGAAAAATAACAAATTTTTAAATAAGGAAAATATTTTTTCATTTAGAATTTTGTAAATAGTACTAGAACTTTGAAATAAATATATGTGTTTTTGGTTTTATAGTTATCTCGGCTTAAAAATTATGCCAAGAATTTTTTATTTCCTCCTTTGAAAAGACATGAAATGTTTATATAGGTTTCTAAGCAACACCAGCTTAGAAACTGTAAGAAGAATGACTGAATACAAAGGCAGCTGATCCAAATTTGTTATACTTTTGGTATTTAGTAATTGATGAAAAACAGAACCACGTTAGTCATCAATAAACCCCACCTAGTTTGCAGAGTTAAAAATCTATTCTCATGTTGAACACTTCACAAACTTGAAATGTTTATTGAGCAATATTAGGGTTGATTTCTCCATACTGTCAGTTTACTCTCTCATTTATTAGCATATTGAGAGGATTTCCATTGAGTACATCACAAATCAGTCAGCATGTGTTTTTTTTTTAACTGAACTTTAACTTAAAAAACAAACAATAGAAAAAGAAAGAATAATCTCCAGTATGTATTATAATGTACACTGAAACTACCAAGTGGAAAGAATGTTGTCTTATAATTTAAACTTCTTTAATAACACTTTGGATTTTAGAATCGCAAGTTAAAGAATGTGTATTGTCCATAATACTATCATATTCAAATGAATCCTGAGTCTCCCCAAAACAAATAAATTCACAGTCTTCTTTATGGAATACAAAGCAGAAAAAGACTGCAGACAAAAATACTGCAGAAACAAAGAGGGAAGATTTAAGAGAGGAGGCTGTAAGGGGGATATGCTGTAATGAATTTGAGAGAGAGCTTTAGACCACTTGAATACTAGAAGTTGGTTACTGCATGTGAATCCAGTAATAAAAAATATGGAAGCCCATGGACCTGTGTTTTTTTAACAAAAAAACCTCCTGATTGTTTTACATATATATTCCCATTAATGATTCTGTCATTGTTTATGAAATGCACAGTTTTATGAATTAGCTATCATACTTGGATCCCAGGTGATTGTTAATGAGATATGTATTTACTGATGGATGCAAATCATTAAGGTAGTAAGAGAAGGAAGGAGAAAATGAGGCCTTATAATAATAAGCAGAAATGATACTATGATGGGAAATGTGATTTCATTTTCTAATTATTTCACAAATAACTTTCAAGTATGTAACTGTAATATGAAGTGTGTCATAGTCATTTAGTAAATGTGTGATAAGACAGAAGTGCTTTTACAAAGATTGTCACGGGTCCTTTCCTAAATCCCATTTGCTTTTTTTCTTCATTATAAATATAGTAGTAGGGCATTTAAGTTCTAAGAAATTTCCTTTTTATATGAGAAATGGAGGAGAAGTTAGCAAAGTTATTTGTTGACTACAGGAAAAAGCTCTTGTAGGAATTGGCTACATCCGTTTTAATGTTAGCAGCTGAGACATCCAATACAAAATAAGTTGGCTGATAATAAAAGTACAATAATTGCTAATGTAAAACAGACAGATGTTTTTCTCATTACATAGCCCTGGACAGATGTATTTTGGCAAAAGAGTTGAAATTTTTAACAAAATTAAACTACTTATGAATGTATTTCTTTGAAATCAAGTATGTGTTAACTCTTGTAAATATTTTATCTTTTCAAAAATTATGTGAAATGATTTTTTTGTTGTTTTATTTCTGCATTATACTTTGAAGTACAAGTGGCCATAATTGCAGCTTATTGCATTTTGTAAGTATAGTAATATTTCTGATAACAAAATAATTACTAATGTACTACTAAGGTTGTATAACACCTTCTACACTGTAAATATTGATACATTTCTCTGTTTTATGTTTTTTTTGCTACTTCCTCTCATTTCAAATTTTCACTTTTTATTCAATGATTACTTGAGTTATGCCATTGGATGTCTTCTTGGCTTCCCCATTTATATAAAACCACATTTAAAAAGACATTTCACTTCATTGATTCCTTCACATTTTGCATGGGAAAAGGTATTCTAAATACACCCTGAAGAACTTGTTGGATACTCTGAGATATTCTTTATTATTATTCCAGAAGATGACCTATGACTACTAGGTCATGTTGGCTGCTTTAGTAAATTGACCAAAGAAGTCCCTCTGCATCTTTCTGTGATTGGACAGATGTAAAATATGTGATGTCATTTTAGTGACATTTTAATGATTAATATTATTAATATTAAGTATGAGTGAAATTGTAGTGGCACATGTTCTTTGAGTCATGTTTATGATGGAGTTATGTTAGTCCATTTGAACTCTAAACCGCTTTAACAACACCAGTGAATACAGGTGAAGGTCTTTCTGCAATGTGACTTAACAGTCCCCAGTCAAGAAACAGTCTTGTCTTTTCTCTAAACGTATTTGATCCTGTAGGCACCAGATCCAGACTGCTTTTACACCATGTTCAGACTAATTAAACTGTGATCAGTAGGTTTTAGAGAGCCTTTTTTGGAGACATGTTTTATTTGTACCAGGGTTTGGTAGATTTTAATCTGTGAGTCAAATCTGGCCCACTCCCTTATTTCCCCAGCCTCCAAGCTAAGAATGGTTTTAAAATTTTAAGTGGTTAAAAATTGTTTTTAAAGAATGATATTTCAGAAACTTGAAAATTATATGAAATTCAAATTTCAGTGTTTTAAATACAAATTTATTAGAACATATCCACACTGCACTGTCTGTGGCTATTTTTGCACTACACTGGCAGTTGAGTAGTTGCAGCAGAAATCACATGTGGAGCTCTCATCACTGCTCACTGCTTCTCTGTGCGCTGCAAATCAGAGTTACACTGTAATAAGTCGGCATTGTTTGCTATACCCCAGCACTTACTTGTTTTTACCAAAGCATATCCATAATGTCAAAGCAAGAAGAAAAGAGAAATGTGAACTTCAAGTGTTTGACTATTAAGGCACCATGGGTTTGGATTATTTTGTTACAAATTAGGTCACACAGTATTGTGTTATTTATGCAATAACATAGTGGCTGTGCTAAAAGAATAAATGTTAACATTAACAGATTATGTACTCATCACGACATTCCCGATATACAAAAAAGCAACAGAATGTAAATGGAATCTTATTCACAAAAATTAAAAATGAAATGAGGTTGCAACCAAAGTAAGTTTATGAGTAGCTAATTTTTAGCCAAGCAAAGGATGCATTTCCAATGGTAAGTAAGTTAAAACCTGTCCAGAGAAAATAAACTTTATTCAAGGAGTTAATGGCAATTTTTATTCAAGGAATTACTGGGATTGATGTATAAACTTCTGTTAATAGTCTGTGAGACTGTTTTCAAAGAAGTTGAGAAAACATCAGTTCATGGCAACATTAAGTAGAATGTGGTAAGATGTGTTATTACTGATGGTAGTAAAAATATGTATACAAGTATACAAAGTATACATACAAAAATATGTATACAAGTATATGGAGATGTGTTGAAACCTGTGTTTATTCACTATATTATTAAATCAGCAAACACCTTGTAGAATATATTAGAATCTATTGTGTGTATAAAGAAATCTATTGTGTGTATAAAACCAGTAGTTTCAGTGGTCAGTTTCCTTCACTTCCATAAGACTTCATCATTGTCTATGAATTTTTGTCAGAAATAAAAGATGAATTTGTCTTACTACTTAAGCAGTTTGATAACTTAGCAGTGATAAAGTTTGTTGAGGTTTATTGAGCTCAGACGAATGTGGAAGTTTTTCTGAATGAGAAAAATGACTCTGACCCTCAACCACTGTTACTGACATTATTAAGTACCTTTGAGAATTAGCTCTTGATACGGAGTTGATAATGTTTGTAAGGAATTCAATCCAAGATTATATGGCACAACAACACAATGTGCAAAACATAAATTGCAATAAAGTCATTCCTACAATAACTAAACTTTTGGATCACAGGTGTGTTTCTTCTGTGCTATCATGAATTAAAATAAGAAGTGATAATTCCATTCTCACACAAATTTGCAGCAGTTGTGTTTTCAGAGTTCAAACCAGAGTTCCTGCAGCGTTTTTCAGACCTCAGTGCAATGCAGAGGAGATTTCCATATTTCAAAATCTGTTTAGCTGTGCAATTGAGATTCCACTTAATCTTGAATTGGCAATGATTAATCTGTAATGTAATGATATGCTAAAAGCAAATTTTAAGAGAAAAATCTATTGGAATTCTATAAATGCCTCCTAAGTAATGGATATGCCCCCCAAATATCATACGCTCTTGGATTGATATCAGTATTTGGCAGTACCTATCCGAATGAAAAGACATTTCATTTTCAAAAATGAAACATGTAAAATCTCATTCTGGATTGACACTGGCAGATGAACATATGCATGTGATTTGATAGGAATACTGACTTTCAACCCTGATTAAGAAAAAGGTTATTCCCCTCCCTCCCCAAAAATAATTTTATTAGATCTGTCTGTTGTTCTCCACTGCTGTTGCTATTGTTAGTAATAGCAATACTGTTAAAAATTGAATACAGAATTGTGGACATGTTTTCTCTCTTGTTATATAGCACCTACCTAATATCCTTGATTTTACTTTTTGGCCTACAAAGCCTGAAATATTTACTTTTTCTAACCCATTGTAGAAGAAGTTTGCCAGTCCCTGCTCTAACATGCCTACTTTTGCTTACTAGGTGTTTAAATAAATATTTCCATACTCTATCTTTGATTGCTTACCTTTTAAGAGTAAGATAAAGAGCAAATTAAAAAGAAAAGTCATGGGGTACCTGGGTGGCTCAGTCAGTTAAGCATCAGACTCTTTATTTCGGCTCAGGTCATGATCTTAGGGTTGTGGGACCTAGCCCTGTGCTGAGCATGGAAGCCTGATTAAGATTCTCTCTCTCTCTCTCTCTCTCTTTCTCTCTGCCCCTCCCCCACTTGCACACACATGTGCTCTCTCTCTCAAAAAAAAAAAAAAACAAATAAATAGAAAGTCATGATTTATAAGGAATGGAATATTTATGCAAATACTGACTACTTAAAAACAAAAGACAAATCTGATGCACAGGAAAAAGCAACAACCTAATTATATTCTCATATCACTTAATGCCAGCCAACAAAACCAAATGTACATTCCAAGCCAAAGGAGAACAGTTTTTGAAATGTAGACCATGAGTCTGTTTCATTTCTTTATGTTCCATAAAAACAATTGGTTAAATAAATTATTAAATCCTTACATCATTTTTTTCTTTTATATTGATATTAATTTTGCTAACATTACTATGTATATGTATGTTAGTATATGTGTATGTAAATATAGTATATGTAAAACTATAACATTGAGTTTATAGATAACTTAGGGTTTATATATTAGAATGATAAGTCCAGTAAGCTGATCGTAAGACAAGACAAGCAATATACAATCTTGGCGGTTTTGAACTGAAATTCTACCCTTAGGAAATTTAGAAGGCCTATGACTTTTTCTACATATTTTTCAGCTTGTGACCTGAAATGCTGAACTATCTCAAATGGACATTGAATTTCAAGTCCTATTCTCTGGAAAATTAGTATTTTTGAGTACTTTTCTCAGAACTACTTAGGGTTCACACTTTCTTCAATTTCTTTTTTTTTTTGATATGCATAATATTTACCAAATCTAATGTTAGATTTTAGGGTTCTGTACCAGAGAGCTCTATCCTTAACGTTTTCTGAGCTTGTTTGAAAATTTCATTAGAGGGGAGTGTAAGTTGCATGTCAGAGTTATTCAGTGTTTGAGGTGGAAGAGTCTAAAGATAAATTTGGAGGGGCTTCCAGTTTTTTAGATGAGAAAATTTGTTTCCTATTCCTGGTTATGTATCTATTTTAAGAATAGGAATTAAGTTCAAGTCATACAACTCTCATTCCATTAAATACAGCCAGTGCTCATTATTCCTGGATTCCATATTTACAGATTTGTCCACCTGCTAAATTTATTTGTAAACCCAACATTAATACGCACAGGACTTTCAGTATCTTTTGCAGACTTGCATGCAATGCTAAAAAATTTAGGTCACCTGGCGCGCACATTCACAGCTTAGGTCAAACAAGGCAACGGTTTGCCTTCTTATATCAACTCTCATACTCTAAACAAGTATACTTTTTACAGTTTAATGCCACGTTTTTCACATTTTTGTGCTTTTTACTGGTGATTACACTGTTTAAAATGGCCTCAAGCATAGCTCTGAGTGCTGTCTAAATGGTCTAGTGTTTCTCAGTGCAAGAAGGCTGTGATGTACTCTGCAGAGAAAATACATGTGATGGATGATCTTTATTCAGGCATGACTTACGAGGGTGTTGGCCCTGAGTTCAATGTTTATGAATCAACAATATATACTAAATAAGGTTTCCTAAGTAGAAACGGTGTTAAAACAAGGTTATATATTGAAGGTTGATAAAAATGTGTGACCGGAAGCTCACAGAAACCTAAGCCCTGTATTTGCCTGAAGAATTCTAGTTCATTGTTCACTATCTTCCTATTTGTGGTGACTGTATGGATAACTACAGCAAATAATGAGAATGTATTGATATGTATATCAAGAGAAATTTCACCCATTCATTAATTCATGCAGTTTACCATAATTTTTTTCTTTCTAAGATCATGCTGATGGGAATGTAAATTAAGAAACACATTTCCCCTTCTGTTACCTGTTTTAGAAAATATGTTTTCCTGTGTTATTTTCCAGATAATTATTTGTTCCTCTCAAGGTTATATAGCTTTTGTTTTTCTTCATCATAGGATGATTTTCTAAGACTGGTTGTGGTTTTACCAGTCTCCATTATTGAGATCCAAGAGGAGAGAAACTGAGTCCTGCAAATCTGTTACCATCACTAGAAAAGCAATCCAAAGTACCTATCAGGAAGATGTATTTTATCTTAGTTTTTCATTTTAGGAGTTTGTTACCATTCCTTATCCTCCTTTAGTTATTTGACTTTGGCTTCCCTAATTTTTTGCATATGTGTTAACAGACTAATTTTTCTAAAACAAACTTGAAAGGCATCAGTCATCTAAAAACTCATAGATCAAATCCAAAATCTTTTGTTTCTATTTCAGAACCTCTTATAAATTAGCCCTATTTTACCTATCCTTAATCTGTCCTATTTTTTTTCTCTAATGCACATCATTTGCTACTACATTTATGATCTTCTCACTGTTTATCCTCACTTGCTCTCTACATACTCATATGTGCCTTAGCTTATGCTGTCTGTTCTTATCCTTCAGAAGGTTCACAAATTGTGGAATGATTGCTTCATACTTCAGGAAACCAAAAATCTCCCATAATTCCAACACAAATACTGGTAAAGTTTTAACTGCTTTCTCCTGTCACAAACTTTATCTTTTTATCCTTCGCTCTATACTTAATTGTGATTCTCACAGGAAATTACTATTTTTTATTCATGTATCACTAGCTGCATAATATCCTATCTAACATAATATTTCAACTATTGATCTATTGTTGAAAATTAAAGTTGTTCAGAGCGTTTTTGTTACCTTGTTTATGAACTCCTTCACCCATAAATATTTGTATTTCTGAATATTTCTTTGTAGAGATTCCTATAAGAAGGATTAGAGAGCCAAATAATATGAAAATAAATCTCCTAAATTGTATTGCCAGATCACTTTCTAAAAAGGTAAACCTTTAACTCTTTAATATACATGATGTAAGATGTTCTGTGGTATAAATTGCAAATCCACCTTTTTTTCTTCCTAAACCAGCTTTTTCAATTTCATTTTTACAGGAATAATCTGGGTTCCCATTTGTTTATGACATCTTATCATATACATATTTTATTTTCCAGAATATTTTTTTTCTCCTGACCCATTTTTTTTTATGGTGATGGTGGCAGATAAATACCAAAATATTCTAATTATTATAGATATAGACTTGATAGGATAATACACATTCCCATCTATGTCCTTTTTCAAACATATGAAATTATGCCTAATTTTCTAATGAGCATTCAAATCACCTTTTCAGTTTCCAAGATCAACTACAGTAGGATTTATTTTTAAATTTCTAGGTTTGATGTAATTGGGAATGAATTTAGTCTTTCCCTCAAAGATAACAATGCAGTTTTATAGTGTATTTTTTTCTGTAGAATATACATTGTATTTCTTGTCTAATTTTTGTTTTTTGAAAATTATTTGTGGAGAGTTATGATTTTTACCTGACTCAATTATTTTTAAATTTTATTTTCAATTAATACTTGTGGATTTGGATATTAGGTGTCTATGTTTTAGAACTTTTAGACTATATTTTGCAGTTAGAATTTGAAATTGCAAAGAAAACTCACTTAATTTTTAATCATAAAAATATTTACAGAAATCACTAATTATCTTGTTTTGCAAAGTATTATGAATGATTCTTAATATTTGTTATCAATTATGTTAATTGTTATTTGGAAAAATTATAATTTTATTGATGATACTACTATTAAGATTTTGTGAATGCCCAAATTTAGTTAAATAAGTAGTATAGAGTTTTAAAAAATTCTTTTTCTATTCATTACAACTAAAGTGATCCACTGAATGAAAATTTTTATCAGATATAGCATCTTTATATAAAAATTTTCTTCAATTTGGAATAAGTGTGTTTAAGAATATTTGATTATAGGGGTGCCTGGGTGGCTCACTCAGTTAGGTGTCCGACTTTGGCTCAGGTCATGGTCTCACAGTTTGTGAGTTCAAGCCCCACATTGGGCTCTCTGCTTTCAATGTGGAGCCCATTTCAGATCTTCTGTCCCTCTTTCTGCCCCTCCCCCGCTCATGCTCTCTCAAAAATAAACATTAAAAATTTTTTTAAAAATAACATTACAAAATAACATTATGATTTATTATACCTTTGAAATAAAGCTATTTGATGTAAATTACTGTATTGGATTTATGCCATGTTTTTGATAGAGATTAAAACTTGGGAGTGAAATTAACTAGATAGTCTCTTTTATAAGTGGTATTTAACTACAATAGTTGGTGTTTTCCAATCTGTGTTCAGCCCAGATTTTGCATACTTGTTTCAACAAGTATCTCCTGAGAATTAATAAAAAATACATATTTATTCTGAAATTGAGGAAGAGGAAACTGAACTACTTTGAGTTCAAAGGATGTCTCTGTTGAAATGGAGTTGTGATTTACATACAATTATGCCATTAAACAATACATAAATTTTCAGACCTGTATTATTAATAGTGAAAGTAGCATTTCAGTTTTGAAAGTGACAAGTAGTAAATTTGATATTTATAACAAAACTAATACAACTGTTAAATTCTTAATTAGCAATCTGGGTACATATTCCATTTTAGTCTACTTGACTTTTATAATTTTGTTTTCTTTTAACCATAGTATACAGCTTCACATTAAACAAATATTTAATGAGCACTTATATACCTAGGTACTTGAAATAAAACAATAAAACAGGACCTGTAAAAATCCCTGTTCCTATGAAGCTTATATTCTACTGACCAAGAAAACCAATAAACACCCAAATTACTAATATTATTTGAGAAGGAGAAGGAAGTCTTGTAGGTAAACTGGATAGCAAAGATCTGTCTCAGGAGTGGTTTTTATCAAGAAATAAAACATACAATGATGGTGATGTTTGGGAAAAGGGCATTCTAGCAAAAAAAGCTAGTGTTGCAAGAAGGCCAATGTAGCTGCAACATAGAGAACAAAGGGTGGAGGAAGTGGGGCAGTAGACAGGAGGGGAGGTTAAATCAGAGAAGTAGGCAGTGGTCAGAACATGAATGGCATTGTAAGCCCTCGAAAGGACTCTGGATTTTATTCTAAATATGCAAGGACTCAGACCATGAAAATGATGTGGGCTTCACTTTTTCAAAACATAATAAAGACAAACACAGCTAAATGACTACATGGCCAGATACCCAGACCCATTGAGACAGTGTGGTATTGCTGCAAGGGTAGATGTAGCCCAATAAAATAGAAAAATCTGTTCAATAAAGAGACCAGGTACAAAAACTATATAGTTCATTTATGACAAAGGCAACCCTGTAGTATAGTTGTGAAAATATAGTCTAGGTTGAGTAGCCAAATGGGGGAAAAATATGTATCTTGGCTCCCACCTCACACCATTGTCAAAAATCAATTGCAGATAGATTGTTAATATAAACGTCAGTGATAAGAAAATAAAAGTGTTAGGAAACAACACAATGTCTTTATGACCTTAAAGTAAGTAAATGTTTCTAAAGTAGGACATAAGCTGTAACCATAATGGAAAAATGATAAATTTGGAACATTACTAAAATTAAGAGTTTCTGTTCTTCAGTGGACATCAACAGAGTACACAGACAAGCCCAAAAATGAGGATATGTATTTGCAATACAAGTATCTGATGAGGACTTATATTTCCAGTATGTACAAAATGCTTTCAAATCAGTAAGAGAAAGCTATAACCTAGTTAAAAAAAAAAAAATGGGCCAAATAACTGAATAGGAATTTCACAAAAGAGAATATCCTAATGGTCACTAAACTCCTTAAAAGAGGACAAATCCATTAGTAAGATATCACTGTACGTCTACCAGAA
The DNA here is from genome assembly GCF_023721935.1 of Panthera uncia. Lineage (NCBI taxonomy): Eukaryota > Metazoa > Chordata > Mammalia > Carnivora > Felidae > Panthera > Panthera uncia. Next base: position 69,178,235 of record NW_026057582.1, read on the forward strand.
TGACTAAAGTGAAAAAGACTGACATAAGACGTGTTGGCAAGCATATGGATTAACTGTAACTCATACACTGCTAGAAGTAGTGTCCGTTGGTACTACCCACTGTGAAAACATTTGAGAGCACGTAAAGCTGAACATACACTTAACCACATAGCTTAGCGATTCTGTTGCTACAACGTACCAACAGAAACATAACACCTGTATTCACCAAAAGATGCACAAAACTCTCCACAATGACACTATCAGCAATAGCCCTGAACTGGAAACTAAGTACACAAATACTCATCAACAGCAGAATGTAAAAATGTCTTAAGCTCACACAGTGGGATACTATACAGCAATAAGAATGAGTTAACTACAAATAAAATGTGACTGAGTCTCACAAATGTGATATTGAGATAAAGAAACCAGACATAACACCGTTAATGCTGTATAATTCTATTTATATATAGCTCAGAATCAAACAACTAATCTCTGGTATTGGCAGTCAGGTTAGTGGTTAGTCTTGGGCAAAGCAGGTAGTGCTGCAGTGGGGTGCAGTGGGACCGTTTTGAATGCTCTATTTCTGGATTTGGATGTTGGTTACATGGATGTGTTTTTGAAAATTTAAGATACACATTGATGACTTTTCACTTTATGTACACATGTATACATACCTCAATAAGCTAAAACAGCAAGTAACATAATTTGTAGAAATTTGTAAATGTAAGAGGGGAAATGTATAGACTTTGTAAAGTGTTCCAAGGAACAAACATAATGTTTTTCTTTACAGATAAAACATTGCAGTAATTGTCACGGAAAAGTAAATGACAATTTAATCAGTACTTGTTTTCTCTTATTATCATTTCATTCTTTATCATGCTTTTAATAGAAAGATGATGCATGTTCATGATCACATATTATTATAAAAATGTAAACCATGTTAAAAGTACCAATACATACTGATACCTGTATAGATTAGTAACATAAAAGTTTGCATCTAATCTTTGAGCCCATTCATCTGTTAGATAACAACTTAGACTTTCTTTTTACATATTTGATGACTATATTGTAAAGAATAATTGTGGCTGGCAATTGACCTCATCTAATCAACATAAAGAAAGTAAAGTTGATAATGTACGATTATTATCAGTTTTGAGTAATGCACATATAACAATGAAATACTCTCCGTAGTCAGTGTTTCAGGAAATTTCTTGAGGAGCACCACCTGATTTTAGGAACTTTTAGAGTTGGACAGTTTTCCTTTAAATAAATATAAACTCAGACCTTATAATGCACAGTTCCAGTTAACACATCATACATAGTCTGTGTGAACCGGAACCCAAAGCAGAGATTCTATGAACCAGCCAGTTTTCAAAGGTAATACCTAAGAACAGCACGAGGAATAAAATGAGAGTTTCTCTTGAAATTGTTTTCATAGCTTAAAGGCAATAAATATTGTCCATTTTTACTCTTTATTGACCCCTTGAGGGTCAATACTTGAGGAATACTGTTTAAAAGTTTGTAGAGACATTGGAAAGAAGAATAAGTAGATAGTTGGTTAAGATAAAGGGGGGGGGAGTTATTAGACATACGTAAAAGATTAGTAACATAAAAATAATGAAATAGTATATATCCTAGGGTAAAATGATATATGAAGAAAATAGGATGTGGGTTTGCTTTTGAAGATAAGGGCAAGATACAATAAAGGATTGATAATTAAGGGAAATTGGTATAGCTTACAGTGTTCTTTCCCAATTCATATTTTTTTTAATGTTTCTTAATGTTTATTTTTGAGAGAGAGAGACACACACAGAGCACGAGCAGGGGAGGGGCAGAGAGACAGGGAGACACAATCTGAAGCAGGCTCCAGGCTCTGAGAGCCACCCAGGTGCCCCCATATTTATTTTTAATTAATAGAATAAATTTTCTTCAACAAAACTCATTTGAAATACTTGACTTAAACTGGTAAAAGAGTAAGAAATAAATTGAAGCAACTTTTATGTAAACTAGTATAAAACCTGTTTATTTCTGGGGAAGCTTTGATTTTGATTTGATACTTTTCTTTTAAGTTTTTATTTAAATTCCTGTTAGTTGACATCCAGTGTTATTTTAGTTTCAGGTGTACGATATAGTGATTCAGCTATTCCATACCTGGAATTGCTCATGATTTGATACTCTTGAGAGAAAAAGGCAAGGTACTGCTTAATCAACTGTCACAAGAACACACATGTTCCTTTATTCAGAATGAAGGAATGAATCTTAAACGTCATGTGTTTATAAATCTCTAATATAATTTTAAGCATTTTAACTCCTTAATATTGAAGTAACAAGTTAATGCTTGTCTCTTGGAGAATTACAGTCTTTTATTTAACCTAAACATTTTGTTGTTGTACAAAATATTAACCTCTGAGAATGCATGTATGTATATCTGTAAACATGTATATCAGTTTTCCCTCACGGATATCATGCATGAAAAACTGTGTTTAATAGAGTTGGTGTATGAAACTTTATTTTAATATTGACAAAATTCAGATAATGCAAGAGTCAGATCTATATATTGTTGCCTATGTTTAAACTGATGACGTAAACTTTTAGCTATATGATTTTGGTATAATATAATATGGTTAGGTATATAATGTTAACCTGATCCTGATTCTATGAATTTTTAAATTTAAAGCTATTTTGCTTAGAATTTTACAAATAAGTGATTGGCATTACTACTAATTTAGATCCTTTTAAACACTTTAGTTCTTTAATATTATATTAATAAATTATTAGAATATTTTGACGAAAAGCAATGCAATAATATCATATTGTGCCATTTTAATAATGGCATTAACTCTTCCAAAAAAATTTGCTACTGGCAAATGCTATCTATTATGTCTATAGTAAGTATAACTTAAGTATAATTTATTTAATAACACTTTATGAATCTAATAGTTTTGGATTTGAATTTACCAAATATAAGAACTGGTAAATTTGTAGTTTCTTTTAATCGTAGTTTCCTTTCCAGTACTGTAATTAATGTTTGAGAATACTTTTCATTTGTTTCAATACTAGTATATATCAGTATTTTTACTTCTTGTTAATTTCAGATTTCTTATTAACAAGTAAAGTTTATGGAAGGGAAATGAAAATTTTAAAATATCTTAAACAACATTATAGTTTTCTTCCATTGTGGTGGTTTATTTTACAAGCAACATTTTGTGTTCATTCATTGTTCAGAAGCACTTGACATTTTCTTCTGGATTTATTGCCATTTACACTTGCTCATTACATGACAACAGCTTTTCTCATTCATGCTCCCAGATGATTTTAAAAATCAGATTATTTATCTTAATATTTTAGTAATTTTTTTGAAGTTTTGCCAAATAGTTAAGCATATTCCTGCTTGGTTTCCAAGAATTTAATGCCAATTGTAGCACTTACGACCTTTTTATATTATCTTATTTCTAGAAAATTACTCACTTTAAGTTCTCTAACAAATTCCTTAAGTAAAATCTTTAAATTGAATATCTTTCATTAGACTTCACCAGGAGAAATATGAATCTGTTATGTTTTAAAACATGAAAGTAAAATGTCCTTCTTAATTAAATGCTAAATTGCTCTTGTAAGAACATGTAGGATCAGTTAGTTGCTAAAATGCAGAAGGCAAAGTGCAACAAAACATTATATAATCTTCCCAGAGTCTTTTTTGGTCTTACATATGGAAAGTTTAGACCAATCTGTTATATTTAGGCTTTGTATATACTTTTCTGGAAAGGGAAAGCTGTAGACATTACTGATCAGCAGACATTAAACACAGACATTTTATAAGTATTTTTTATGCACTTGAAAATTAGTTCTAGGTAAAATCAGCTTGGAAGGAGAAAATATAAATCATTTAGTATTTAAAATTTTAGGGGCATCTGGGGGGCTCAGTTGGTTAAGCAGCCAACTTTGTCTCAGGTCATGATCTTTGCGGTTTGTAAGTTCGAGCCTCGCGTTGGGCTCTGTGCTGACAGCTCAGAGCCCGGAGCCTGTTTTGGATTCTGTGTCTCCCTCTCTTTCTCCCCCTCCCCTGTTTGTGCGTGCTCTCTCTCTCTCTCTCTCTCTCTCTCTCTCTCTCTCTCTCTCTCTCAAAAACAAATAGACATTGGAAAAAATAGTTAAAATTTGAAGTCTTCTTATAGTATGTAAATTGGAAGTAGTGTGTCTGATGCTTCTTCAAATAAAATCTGGTAAGAACTATACACGTGTATATTTTTGCTTTGTAAATCATAACATATCTAGAGAGAATAAAATCACTATTTTAAGAACTTTGCTATTGGATAAATGCATTTATCATTATGTCATATTAATTGTTTTAAAACATAAAAGTTAAATGCCCTTTAATTTTGTGTTCATACTATAACACCTTATAATGCATAAGGCCTTATTATGGACATTTAATTAAGCAATATGATGAAATTTGACTGTAATACCATTTTATGTAATTAATATCACATAATTTAAAACACTGATTATTTAATAATTTCTTAATACATGCTATTTATTTTCACTTTAAAAGAAGTGACATTTAAAAATATGTCATTATCTATGTAATTTATCCCCTGTATAAACATTCATAACACTTATGTATCAATGTATACTAATTGCCTATATTTTGGTTGTCTGATAGTAGTTATGGTGAGTAAGATATCTTGACAAGCAAAATATTCATTTCCTCATGCGAATTTTTTTGACTACTAGGCACAAATCAGTCATTTGCAATAGGGGTAATAAATTGTTGCACACAAAATATTAGCTTTAGCTTTATTTAAATTTAAGGAAATATTGCAGAGTGAGTAATCTTAGAACTTGTACTAATGGCTATGCATTATTTCATAAATTTTGTGCAAAATATCATTTTTAAATCTTTTTTTAATTTTAGTTTTTAATTTATTTAAAATTTTAGTCATGTTTTACTTTGTTGCTTTACATTTTTCTTACTGTTTCTGATATCCTGTTTAAAAGTGTCAGATATCTTTTCACAGTATTCTAAAACAAATGTTCTTAACCTGGTCTGTAAAAAATTGCATGTTTATTTTCATTAACCTCTATCTGAAATTTAGGATTTCTGTCAATTATAAATACAGGCCACAAGCCACAGTATTATTAGTGGTATCTGTGATATCAGTACCAATAGAAATACAGATATTTTAATATCCTATTACAGTTGTTGATGATAACTAGAAATGAGTGTAATCCTATCTCAGTAAAACTGTATTCAAAACAACAACAAAACCAAAAACAGACAGTGAGCTGTATATGGCCTATAGGCTGTAGTCTGCTGATCTCTGCTTTAGACTCTTTGTCCTCAGAATCACTTTCTCCCTCAGTGTCCCAGTTTTTACTTTTTGCTCCTTTATAGTTAGAAGTACTTCTGTGAAAAAGTGTGAAAACCATTCCTAAATAATTCAAATCATAGAACTGAATCTGCTTATTAGCTCATGGACTTGACCTTAAAAGAATTCTTAACTAAGTATTTTGTGTAATTTTGGAATAAGTAACTTCCCAGGAATATGAAGTAAAGTATATATTCACATTTAAACTTCAGTGTATTCTTTTTTAAAGGGTATTTATGTTACACAGCCAAGACTATAGCCTGTGGAACAGTAATTGAAACAGAATGAGAGCCCCCATGAAAAGGTGTTCTACAGTCTAGCAAGTTTGAAAAGTGCTAGTACTATATTTCTCCTAAGAATTCATGATGTGCATCATTGAGTTAAATGTACAGAGAGCCAATAAACGATTTTGTTTAATGATGTTTGCACCTGTCCCATATTTACTACATTGCTAGACTATGAAGGCCTCTGTCAGTCAAATCTCAGTCTTTATCTTCGTCCTTCCCTTCCTTTCCTCTCCAACACACACTTTAAAAACCTATCAGTAGAATTTGGGAAGCTCCTCTTTAAATTAATACCCTATCTATAAACTCAGTATGATTGAATCAAAATATAAGATGTACTTGAAGATGTAATCAGAATAGATGTATTATGTTTTAGTTATTGATTGATTTTTATGTGGCCAAGAAAGTATACAAATATATGTGAGGTTTTTTTCCTAAGTATATTTTCTACTACATCATGAAATAATGTAAAATACTTCATTTTTTTAATATTAAGGATATGAGTTTACCATACTTTCAGTACATCTGGAAACCTTAGCTGTACATGTTGCACAGAATTATAGGTATTAGAGACCATTCTTTTAGATAAAAATAAATCCCAGTGAGAAATTTCCTTTACTCTTTGATTTAATAGTACTTATTGAACATTTGAAATGTGCCAGATACCATGCTGGATGCTAGTTTCTTGAAACCTTTTCCTTAAGGAGGACATTATCAAGTTAATTAAAAGTAAATTTCCAACATAGTATGATGTTTTCTTTTAGATTTTCTATTTCTTTATATAATAGGTTTATTGAATCACTGAACCAATGGTAATCAGTCTGGTTTGTCCTTTTTATAATTACACATCAATAAGAAATGCTATTTGAAATTACATTTATTTAAAAAAATACTACACTTATATTGGTGAGCATTGAGTAATATATGGATTGTTGAATCATTATGTTGTTTATCTGAAAGTAATATAACATTGTATGTTAATTATACTTCAATATCAAGTAGTGAGAAGAACAATTAAAAATGTAATTTTGTCAAAATGGTTTACAATCTCATTAATGACAATGTAAAATAAGTCTATAGCTGACAAGTAGTCTTTTAAGTTGAGTGAGCAGCAAGAAACAAAAGACTTTTAGTGAAATGTATTTCAAACCTTTATGTCCACAAGTTCATATTGCCATTAGTTTGTGTTCAGATAGATAAAGCAGAAGACTTTTCTTCATGCTGACTCTTGTTTTAGGTGTTTTCACTTTATACTTAATTCATTTTTTTTTCTTTTAAATACTACTCACACTCTCCTCCAATATTCATTTTCTTTCTGCCAAGTATATGAAAGCTTTTTAAAAGAAAATAGGTGTCTTTGACCTCTGTAATTTTAACCTCCTTTTATTATTATATCACTTTACTCTTTTATATTCACATACATATATAATTTTATATTATTAGCTGAGATCCTTCAGAAATTTCCTTGTATCCAGGAAATAAACATTCACAATGATGTGAAAAGGTGTGTGGTTAGAAAGGTTCTAATTGTTGGTTTGATCTAAGAATGTAATAATCCTATATCCTACTTGTGTTTGATGAGTACCAAGATTCAACAACAGAAATTTTTATAACATATACACCATTTGTAAATACTTAGGAAAGGTGTATAATATGCCCTAAAGACCATTTCACTTATGTTCAGTAAAAAAAGCAAAATATTATTTTTAGAAGGAAGAATGCTACATTCATCTATGTAAGAGAAACCAAGAAACAACTTTATTTCTTGCCAGTCAGTACCCTGTTAGTTATTAATTAACTTATTATTACATTAATATGAACAAATCACTATTTGGTCTTGTTTCAGATAGAATGTTATTCATTTCACTAACTTCATTTCTTCCATCAAAGGAATGGATTTTCATCACATGTTTTGTGTGGTATTGCTAAGATAGTACATTTATGGTGGTAGACATTTGTGTGTTGGTTTTGTTTGTGGGTCTTCTGGTGTAGAGGTTAGTATGATGCACATGTGGCTGTAGTATAATGGAAAAACATCAGGAAACATTCTTGCTGAATGTGTTGCATGATTATTTAGAAAATTAGTTTGACCTAAAAAAAAAAAAAAAAAAGAATATTAGTTTGTCCTGACAAAGCAAAGAACATAGTATGATTTTAATATGATATGAACCAAAGCTATTTAAAAATGTATGTTTCCAAAAGATAGAATTCATGAAAGAGTAATGAAGTATGATGGTTAATGGAAGATTTTATAGCAACTGTTATTTTATTATTACTTTCAATATTTATTTTGGATCACATCCTTAAGAAATGCGCTTTAAAAATTTGAATCAAGCTAGGATGACTTTCTTTACCTACAGTACTAAAAAGAGTAGCAGCCTAACATGAACAAAAGGGGGCACAGCAAGAAGTACTTCAGTTATCAATTCAGATCCCTTAGCCACTGTGACAAAATTTGCAGAAATCATCAGACAGGGGCCCCTGAGTGGCTCAGTCAAACATTGACTCTTGATTTCGGCTCAGGTCATGATCTCATGGTTCCTGGGTTCAAGCCCTGAGTCAGCCTCTGCGCTGACAGTATAGAGCCTACTTGGGATTCTTTCTCTCCTTCTCTCTCTCTGCCCCTTCCCCATTCACTCTCTCTCCCATTCTCTTTCTCCCAAAATAAATAAATAAACTTAAAAAAAAATAAATCCTCACACATGCCTTTTAGAGCCTCGTTTTGACATTAATCTATTTTTTTCAAGTTGATAAGTATATTCCACTGAGGTTTTCTTTCTCATTCATCCCGGTTAAGTAGGTGTGCCCTTTATCTGAGTGTTAAATGTGTGCTAAGCCCTTGTTTATTATAATATTAAGACAGACATAACTTATTATAAATCAATACTTAAGGGATTTTACGTATTTAATGCTTTTCACTTTAGCACAAGGCAACCAGGATTCAGTTAAAACATCGTGAACTACTAGTTCGGATGTTCACCACAACACTAAGTTGGAACTCTAAGGCATCTCAAATCACTGATATATACAAATAACCTCCTGCAACATGTCAAGTAATCTTTTTATATGAATAATCTAGCCTGTTTGGATTAGTACAAAAATGAAATTCAGGAAATTTCAGATAACTATCAACTGATTAAATTATTTTGGATTTTTATTTTATTTGGTATTTCTCTAATACCAAATATGATATGTTGACAGTCCCTAAAGGACAGTCATTTATCTTTCTGTCTGCAGAGACCATTCAGGTTCGAGGTCAGCAACAGGTCAAGATTTTCTTTATCAGTGAGGACTAGAGGACTCATGAGAGATGAAGAGGACTATGATTTAAATCCAGCAATGTAGCGAGCCTTACTTGGTTAAGCATGAAAAGTTTTTGGATTTCTTGAAGGAAATTTCTTCCCCAAGTCTGTCTTACTGATGTTGAATTTACTTCCCTGTATGAACTCCAGATCCAAATTTTTCTTCTAAGACCTAGTGAAGTAGTTTTATGCTCTGAAAGATTACCTAGCCTAATTCAAACATGCCATAAATCCTAACCTGGAAACATGTTTAGCTAAAGAAGGAGTAGAGTTTATTCAGGTATTACTAATATAGCACTGGCCTGAGAATGAGATTTCTAAGAGTGTTGTTTTTCTCGAATATGTAGTGATGTGTAGATTTACATATGAACTTGCCTGTTAGCCTCTCTGGATAGGGTTCACTATAGACGTTCCTTCAGTATGCCTGTAGTCCTCTGTTTTACTTGAGTATGTCTAGTCAAGCACTCTCTGCCTCTCAAGCCAGAGTATCTGTAGTCACTGCTGCCACCTGGGATCACAAGCCCATTTCTCTATTTAGCACAAGGAGAGGAAGGGAAGATGCAAGGGATTAATTCTACCCTTTCCCTTCCTACACATGTTTCAAAGAACTACGCTAGCTCTTGCTCTAGCGACCCTCCCTTCTGTTTGCTACCTAAGAGATTGAATAGCTTCTGTTTGCTGTGGGTTTGCGGCTGTGCTTTACTTTTTCTATTCCATTCATTGTCATTTGTTCATTTAACAGTTATTTGTTGGACACTGTGTATAGGGCGCACTTCAGAGCACTGGAGATAGAGCAGGAAAAAGTCATACAAGATCATTGTCCTTAAGGACAAGAAAGAATTGAACAAATGATGAATAGCATAAGTAATATTTAACAAAAGTGTAATGTAGTACTAGAGTAAAAGAGGGTGCATGTGATAAAAGGGAGCCTACTTTAGTAAGAATGGCCATCGTCCTTACTCAGGAATTCTTCAGAAAACCTGGTCCAGGAAGATAGCCATCTGTGATTTTGAAACAAGGGAGGACAGGATGTTGAAGTGTCTCTCCTTAAACTACATTTACCCTTGCTTAATATGTAAAACATCACTGGAAAAATTTGGAAATATGTTACTTGTTAACTTGGGTTTCCATATGTGTATATAAATAATGTGTATAAAAAATGTAAGCAGTCCCACTACCACTAAAATAGATGCCTATTTAATGGAAACAAAACCTTTGAATATTTTTGTAATGTCCACATGTAAGCTGCATTGTATAGTTAAAGGCTTTGTTGTGGACCATGAGGTAGCTAGTTGACATTCACCTGACATTAGAAAATTCAACTGACATTCTACAAGTGAGTTATGCATAGTATGTAAGTAATGAGTTGTTGATAGTAATGAGTAACTTACACATTTATCTAGATTTTAAATGGCTAGTCTGCCTTCAAGAAAGTTCTGGTACACAATATTTCATGTTATGTAATCCCTTAATTTCGATATAAAGATTACTCTCATTAAGCCTTGAAACAATTGTTTAAAACATGTTATTAAATAAGTGCCAAACATGCCCAGGGCACTCCATGTTTTGGTTGTCCCTGCTATTCTGTTGTCTGATTTTTTTTCCATTTAATTAATCGTGAACCTCTTTCCATGCCAGTAAATAAAGGTCTTCATTATAAATTTAATTATAATTTATCATGAGTAATCTAATTTACTTAACCAAACTCCTGTTGTTAAAATTATTCTATCATGAACAGCTCTGCATTTGCATCTGTGTACTTTTCCAATTGTTTCATGTGAATTTAAAAAATTTTTAAAGACATTGCTGGGTCATAATACTCTTGATACTTGTTGCTAAATTCCCTTCCACAAACCATAAGAGACTCTTAAATACAGAGAACAAACTGAGGGTGGTTTGGGGGGGTGGGGGAGAGGGGAAAATAGGTGATGGGCATTGAAAAGGGCACTTGTTGGGGTGAGCACTAGGTGTTGTGCGTAAGCGATGAACCACAGGAATCTACCCCAAAAACCAAGAGCACACTTTACATACTGTATGTTAGCCTATATGACAATAAATTATATTTAAAAAATAAATTGCCCTCCAAAAGAGTGTGCCAACCTGTAATTCCAATAGGATTATTTATACTAGAGTACCCATTTCTACATATCCATAGCAAGCCTTTACAATTATTTGCCAATTAGAGCTATATAGTAGAATGTGATTATTTGATTTGCTGTTTTGAATACAGTGAATGGAATATCTTTTCATTTGATTAGCAAATCAGTCTTTCCTCACTCATTCCTTTGGCTTCCCTTTCAGCATAATCTTAATGTCAGGATATGTTTGTGTGTGTGTGTGTGTGTGTGTGTGTGTGTGTGTGTGTGTGTTATAAGACAGTGAATGAAATGGCCATTCATATACTTTGTTCATTTTTTTTTTTGGTGATGTTTATCTTTTTTTGAAGGATTTTCAAAGCACTTCATATATTAGGGAATAAGTAGTAGATACCAATCTAGCATTTATCACATGTTGCAGATGCCCCGTTAAATCTTAGCTTTCTAACTTTGATATCTACAGATGTAATAAATTATATGTTAAACTGTTTTGGAGAGCCTGTATGGAAACAGACTTTTATACATTGTTGATGGAAGACTAAGGGAAACTAAGCACACATGGCAAGAAATATGATTTATAAATCCGTGATTGCTCTTCAGTTAAGGGGAAAATTAGGAAGAACATTGTTTAACATCACTTTATTTATATAGAGCTAAATGATGTATCTTTAATTCTAGAATGATAGCACAAAACCTGATGACAGTATTTTCATTGTATGTATCATATTTCAAGTAAGGTGAAATGATGGGATTTTTAGAGTTTGCTAGAAGTGTTATAGTTGTCAGAACCATTTAATTTACAAAATGTAATTGTTTATATTTGAACTTTGCTGCATAGGAAAATTTTAAATGAGCTAACACATTCTTAACTCTCCAGTTTCTGCAGTGTAGTTAACTGTACATGCTATTTTTTTTTTAATTTCTAGAAACATTACCTTCAAGGCCAATTATGTGCATAACTTGTAATAAAGTTTACATTTTTGGGTAAATGATATTCTAAATTACTGTCATTTGAAAATATGGTCTTAGCAAGTAAAAAAAAAATCTATATAATGCTGACTGTTGTGCACTGAAATACAATGACGATGGTATAAAATGAATTTGATTTTATTTATTTATTTATTATTTATTTATTTATTTATTTATTTATTTATTTATTTATTTTGCTTTACTATGACTTCTTTAATAGCGGGGATGATTACTTGCAAATGAACAACTGCATCTTTAGTGCCACAGGCTTAAGTTAAGGCCCCAAGGCCCCATAGGTTTTACATTCTGTGACATGTTAGCAACAAACTTGGGAATATAGAAGGCTCTTGTTCTAAGATGGAACACAGTTAATATAATATCCATAATTAGCAAAGCAAATAAAATTCAGTCAAATAGCAGGCTCTATGAAAGAAATATGAAATGATAAAAGAGAAGAAAAAGGAGGGAGGAACTGGTTGGTTTCTGTTAAAGTTGAATAACAGTAAACACAAACCATTTTCATCATATTAGCAGTATTGAAGAAATTGATGTAGTTGATACTATTTCTCTGAGCTGTTAATATTATAATTATCTTAAATTTCTCATTTTGTTTTCATCTAAAATATTTTCACAAAGCTCTTGTAATACTTAATGATATAAACTTCCAGGCCATGTGAGTTTGTCCCTTATTTTTACTTTTATAAATGAGACACATGGGAAAAGAATGACTGAATACTTTGAATTCATAATAAATAAGCACTTCAAGTTAAGATTTGATTACTTTAATAGCTGAAAAGTTTTATAACAGCCTATGGAATGTTTTGTTCTGCTCTTTAAACTTTAAAATCTGCTATATCAAATATAGTTTCAATTTTGCTGGAAGCTTACTGAAACTGAGAATAAAGAACTCTCAATACTAAAAAGGATAATACCACGATTCTTTACCGTTAATGCCAGTGTCTTTTTCTTAATAATATAATAACTTAAAAATGAACTTTCTGGCTGTGTTAATAGGAAGCCAGAGTAATCTGGCCACTCTTTCCTTTTACTTAAAATTACTTATAGTCAGAATTCAAAAGAAATGTATTGATCGCTTCAGTTAAGCATACTTCAATAAAGTTTTCATTAAAACAATCATAACAGGGGGGCCCAGGCGGCTGTCAGTTAGGCCTCTGACTTCGGCTGAGATCATGATCTCACAGTTCATGGGTTCAGGCCCCACAGAGCCCCTTCTGTCAACACAGAGCCCTATTGTGTTGACAGCTTGGAGCCTGGAGCCTGCTTTGGATTCTGTGTCTCCCTCTCTCTCCGCCCCTCCCCTGCTCACGCTCCGTCTTTCTCTCTCAAAAATAAACATTAAAAAAAGTTTAAAAAAACCAATCATAACAGTTGGCATACATCAGCCCTTAATATTGTGTTGTATACATACATGTATTTGCATATAGGATTTGTATACCTGTTCATATGCAATTAAACCAACATCTAGCCCCTCTTTCCTAGAATTGTACAACTAGATGTCATTTTATGGCCTCTTTATTTTCTCTGGCCCTAGATATACTAGCAAAGTAAGAATATTATCTTAGCAATATCTAGATGATGATAATGGAGATTATTTCCATTAAGATGATAGTATATCTTCCTTTTTTAACATCTTGGCCTTAGGTTTTACAAATAATAGTGGATTGTCACTTTTTTTTTAAGTTACAAGGTGAGCACTTCAAATATGAATTGATTTGTGACATTTTAGTTTTGGAGAGCATGTTCTGTAAAATATTGCTTGCTTGGGCAGGATGTTAACAGGCATACACATAAACAGTTGTCATGGATAAATAAATTTATTTATAAAAAGTTAAATGGGTTTGGGGTGCCTGGGTGGCTCAGTCGGTTAAGCCTCCAACTTTGGCTCAGGTCATGATCTAATGACTCGTGGGTTCAAACACTGTGTTGGGCTCAGTGCTGAAAGCTCAGAGCCTGGAGCTTGCTTCAGATTCTGTGTCTCCCTCTCTCTGCCCCTCCTCGGTTCGTTCTCTCTCTCTCTCCCTCTAAAATAAATACTAAAAAAATTTTAATGGGTATTTAATTGTAGGGCTTAATATTTTTAATAGGCTAGTATGTATTATGAATCATTCAGAGAAGAGATTATTATATGCAGTTTTTCCCCTCAAAAGTATTGGACCAGAAATTCCTTTTCTTTCATGGAGCATATTGTAGGGCAAGTGTTATGTAAAATTTAGTTAGAGAAGTGCTAGACTAGCATTTGGGGGTTTTAATGCTTTACAAAATCTTGTATCTTTTCCTTCAACTTATCTTTAAAAAAGGTGATTGTATAACACAATTATGTTGTTTTTTTTTCTTTTAAAAAATACTTCTCCCAATCCTGAACTTTCTTGAGGTGGCAACTTCAAAACTTTTTACCAATATAGTCATATTATTCAACTCATAATAATATCTGTTTTTCTTATAAATACATGATTCAGGTTCTTTCTTTCTTTCCATCTTCATCTCTTTTCATATTCCACTTGAGCTTTTCTCCCAACTCTGTAGAGCTACTAACATGGACATCATAGTTCTGAGAAACCTTTTGTTCTCAAACTTCCTTACCTTAAAACATGTAGTTCTTTCTTCCTGGAATAGTCCTTTCTTACTTTGCATCTGCTTATGAACTCTTCCTTCATATGATTTAGAATTCAGATTAACTGAGACCCACTCAGTAAAGCTTTACTGAGCTAATACCTACCATCTATTTATATCTCCGTTGAGTCACTTCTTGAATCATGAATATTTATTAAGTATTTGACACACATAGGTTTATGCCAGGATGCTGTGGGTATAAAGATGAACAATACAAATGTATTAACAACTCACATTCTTGTGAGTGGGACAGACTAGTAAAACTAGTAATCGGATCATTGCTATTATGGGGAAGTACAGAGTGCTGTGGATGCACACACATAAAAGCATTTAACCTAGACTATGGAAACACAGTAACACTTTGGGAAACATAATTGCCCAGAGATTTAAGAGAGAAACGGGGACTTACTGAGGTAAAAGGATGACTACAAGCAGAACATCTAAGGAAAGAGTTAAAAACAGAGATGGACTTAATTGAAACAGTCAAGCAGACATTGATAATTATGTGGTATAACTGTTACATAGTATTACCATAGTACTATAGAATTGCCAAATACTGTGACTTTGAGAATTCTAGGTCTGAACTTTGAGATCATGTTGGAATTGACTGTGATGTTCTTCTATGTTTGTAACACTTTATAAGCCACACATACCAATTTTTTCTGCATAACACGCACGTATGACTATACAATAGAAAGGAAGCCCTAACTGGATTTTCATAAAAGAACAGATTTTCAACAAGCTTGGAATAGATTTGTTGTATACACTTCTTCTGCTAACATGGTGTCTAAGGAACACAGGAGTGCATAAAGTCATGTATATTTTCTCCAGACTAAGAGCAGTCACAGTCCTTGTAATTTTTTTTTTTTTTTTTTTTACAGGCTAGGCACTACTGTTACCCACAAAGTTTCTATATGACTTTATTATATTCCTTTTTTGAGTTACGG
Source organism: Panthera uncia (assembly GCF_023721935.1). NCBI lineage: Eukaryota > Metazoa > Chordata > Mammalia > Carnivora > Felidae > Panthera > Panthera uncia. The sequence continues at coordinate 69,193,809 of NW_026057582.1, forward strand.
GTAAAAAATAGTATCTATAGCTTAAAAGTTGCCTATCAGTAGGGACTTTCACTACTGCATTATTAGAAATTGGACACAGAAGAAAAACCAACTGGTTAAATCTTACACATTCACATTGTTTTATGTATCGTTCTAGATTGTTGGTCTCTAATTTTAAATATGCTCGAGCAATTTATAAGATGACTGGATAAATTTTCAAAATGTTTATTCCTTTTAAATCAGTTCACAGAAAATTTCTTGAAATATCCCCAGGATTAATCCATCAGGGTTCTTTTATAGGTCTTATTCAGAAATAAGACTCTTTATAATATAAAGTCTTCAGACAGTTTTACTCCTAATATCAAATTTGTGTTATGTTCATTTGTGTTTCTGTGATATTTCAGCTTGGTAATCCACTGTATCTGGTCCTGTTGATAGTTCATCTGTTTAATACTTATCTCTGTATATATTTTCTCTCTTCTTTTGATATTTATATCTTATATCTTCTTTTTTTTTTAATTTTTTTTAACGTTTATTTATTTTTGAGACAGAGACAGAGCATGAACAGGGGAGGGGCAGAGAGAGAGGGAGACACAGAATCGGAAGCAGGCTCCAGGCTCTGAGCCATCAGCCCAGAGCCCGACACGGGGCTCAAACTCACGGACCGTGAGATCGTGACCTGAGTTGAAGTCGACGCCTAACTGACTGAGCCACCCAGGCGCCCCTCTTATATCTTCTTTTGAAGATATCTTGTATTCTCTGTTGATATTTATAATATAATATAATATAATATAATATAATATAATATAATATAATATAATGTAATGTAATATAATATAATCTTACTGTAGGGGTGTCTGGGTGGCTCAGTTGGTTAAGTGTCTGACTTCTGCTCAGGGCATGATCTCATGGTTCATGAGTTTGAGCCCCGCGTTGGGCTCTGTGCTTACAGCTCAGAGCCTGGAACCTGCTTCAGATTTTTTTTCTTTCTCTCTCTTTCTCTCTCACTCTCTCTCTCTCTCTCTCTCAACAATAAATAAATAAACATGTTAAAATTTTTGCTGTAATGTGATTATCCAAGGCCATAATTTTAATTCATTAAATGAATAATTATTAATAGTCTGCTAAGTTTTGGGTTGGGGATATAGCTGAGAACAAAACAGTCAGGGTTTCTGCCCTCTTCATCCTTTTGTTCAAATCAGAAGAGACAGACAGTGAAGTAAATTATAAGGAACAAGAATTTCAGAAAGTGGTAAGAATAATGGAGAAAGTAAAGAAGCCTAAAGTGATAGGGACTGAGAGTAGGCTATTTTATGCTTGTTAACAGTGAGATCTCTCTGATGAGCTATCACAGAATCATGGTCTTAAGGTGAGAAAGGGGCCTCTATAGGAAAAGACAGAGGAAAAGTGTACCTAGGGTAAAAGTCAGTAGGAAAAAAAGACCTAAGTGAGAACAAGCCTTGGCATGTTCCAGTGACTAAAAAAGACCCAACTCCCTGGAGTGAAGAAAAAGAGAGGGAGAGTAATATGAGATGAGGAATGAGAGGCCAAATCATGATGGGTTTTGAAAGCCAGAGTGAAAGATTTGGATTTAACTCTGAGAGTACACTTAGTTTAAACTGGTAAACTACACATCATTTGCGTATCCAATAAATTACTTTCAGCAAGGAGTGGATTGATAGAGGTGCGAGAAGTGAAGCAGCCTGTCCTGTTTAGAGATGATGGCTTGGACTCCGGAAGTGTCAGTACAGAGAGAGTAAAGTCATAATATATATTTATGATATTTACAACCATGGAACTAAGTTAGTTAACGTAGGCAGAATATAGCAACCAGGAAGCCAAAATAAGAAAGTGTTTCCATAAGGCAGAAATGGTTAACTAAGGCTACTGTATGGAGAGGAAAGGTAAAATAACATAATACTATACCGTTTACTATTTGTCTCCATTGCTATAATTTACCAACATCCCTATCATTCTGCTTGTTTACTGAAAACTTAAACATCTGATTTACGGTCTACCTCTGTACCTGGTACTCCTCCTGTTCAGCCTTTGTTTCCAAAACCGTTGAAAGAAACTGTAATGGCAAAGACAGCAAGGGAGTGACAAAGTGGAGCAAGGAAAATATCTAAATAGTTTGTGGCCCCAAGTAACCTGGGATTTGACAGAATAAAAACTGCCCCAGTTGAGAGTGCTCCGTGGGACATAAAGAACTAAAGGAACAGCCAAATATAATCAAGGGGTGAAACTAAAAGGAACATTCATAAAAGACGTTTTGGATATGGAACATATGTTGAAACTGAGGTAAGAGAGGACACCATGGAGAGGTTTAGAAGGACAGAGTAAGGTAGGGAATTGGGTCAGACTGGAGACATAGAGAAAACTATGAGCATGAGAATCGAAGTGATGACTAGAGAGATTTAGACTTCTGGTAACTTAGATGTATAGGAACATGAGGAACAGAAATCTCTTATAGGAAGATGAGCAGTTAAAGTTTAGTCCAGCTTATTATTTGAAAGGTCTGATACCACTGACCTTTGTTTCCTGCTCCTTAAAATGATGTGGTGATCTTTCATGGGAGAGGAGCAAGAGTAGTGAGATACTGAGGTGTCGTAGCCACTGGACAGGGGAACAGTTGACTCAAATGAACTAACTGAAGGAAACACGAGGACTTATTTATAGGGGTAAGTTAATGAGTAAGGGCAGGAGGCCAGAAACTACATAGTGGATGGGAAACTAAAGATCTGAATCCCTTCGAAACGAAAGGAGGCCAGAGGAAAGAAAGCCAGTCTTCTGTCTTCACATGGATCAGAGACCTGTGGGTGACCAGGAGTCCAAAGATCTGTCTTCAAGTGGATTAGAAGTCAAGAGGGCTATCCAAAGGATCAGGAGGTTTAAGTCTACGGAGAGTTATGTATTCCTATGATAGTGCATGAATATATGCGACATGGAATCACTCTGTTACGGGCAGGTAACATCTAGCCTGAGATTTCTTCAGTTGACAGACCTTATTCATAACCTTTAAGTGATTCAGAATAACAGAGACAAAGATAGGAGACAGGCTTATATGAAACAAGAATTAGAATTATAGAAAATTATTCTTATGGAAATACAGTTTTACTATTTTCTGGGACACATGAAATTAAGAGTATAATGGGCAAGTCAGTTAATTTTAGTTCATGATACCACAGAAACTCATCTGAATAATACCTCCCTGTTTTGAGCTACAGTCAAACAGGTGTTAGATGTATTATCTATTTCGTATCTCACCGTTAGCCCTTATAACTCTAATATATTCCAGTGTTCTTTAGCTTATAATTTTTTAATACTCTATCATGAAAAAATGAATTGACACCTTATTCCATTGTTTGTTCACATCAAAGAATACAAAAAAAATTAGCAATTGAGTTGAAGAACTTTGAAAACCTTTGAGCCTCACCTTCAGCCTCAAGGCCACATTTTTCTCCAAATATGTTGTGGCATGCTGCAGCTATTTACATAAGATATTTTGCTACTTACTCTCTCAGCATCATGGTCATAGTAAAACTACCATGCACACAGGGAGAGTACATATTAGCAGCATGTTTTAGTGGAAGATTTGTACTTCCTTTCTTGATAAAATATTGTCATTTTTTTCAGCATAATAATTTTATGGAATCCACTGATAATATCACAGTAATGAAACTCAGAAAGCTTTAGCCCTAAGATCAAGAACAAGACCTGGATACCTGCTTTCAACACTGTTATTCAATATTGTACTGGTAGTTCTAGCCAGATGATTGAACAAGGAAAGTTTTTAACAGGTATCCAAATTAAAAAGGAGGAAGTAAAACTATCTCTCTTCACAGATGACATGATCTCATGTATATAGAAAAACCTAAAGAATCTACAAAAAGCTACTAGAGCTAATAAACAAATTCAGCAAGTTGTAGGGTATAAAAATCAACACACAAAAATCAGTGTATTTTTATACACCAGTAATGAACAATCCCAAAAGGAAATTAAGAAAGCAACTTCATGTGCAACAGCATCTAAAGGAATAAAATACCTAGGAATGAATTTAAGGAGATGAAAGACCAAAGACCTAAATAAGTGGAAAAACATCCAATGTTCATTGGTAGGAAGACTTAATATTTTTAAGATGCCAATACTATTGATCTGAGTGTCTGTTCTTGTGCTAGTACTATAGTGTCTTGATGATTACAGCTTTGTAGTATTGCTTGAAGTCTGGGATTGTGATGCCTCCTGCTTTGGTTTTGTTTTTCAAGATTGCTTTGGCTATTCAGGGTCTTCTCTGGTTCCATACAAATTTTAGGATTATTTGTTCTAGCTCTGTGAAGAATGCTGGTGTTATTTTGATAGGGATTGCATTGAATATGTAGGTTGCTTTGGGTAGTATTGACATTTTAACAATGGAACAGAATAGACAACCTAGAAATGGACCCACAAACGTATGGCCAACTCATCTTTGACAAAGCAGGAAAGAATATCCAATGGAATAAAGACAGTCTCTTCAGCAAGTGGTGCTGGGAAAACTGGACAGCGACATGCAGAAGAATCAACCTGGAACACCATACACAAAAATAAACTCAAAATGGATGAAAGACCTCGACGTAAGACAGGAAGCCTTCAAAATCCTTGAGGTGAAAGTAGCCAAAAACCTCTTTGATCTTGGCCGCAGCAACTTCTTATCAACACGTCTCCAGAGGCAAGGGAAACAAAAGCCAAAATGAACTACTGAGACCTCATCAAAATAAAAAGCTTCTGCACAGCGAAGGAAACATTTATCAGCAAAACTAAAAGGCAACCGACAGAATGGGAGAAGATATTTGTAAACGATGTATCAGATAAAGGGTTAGTATCCAAAATCTATAAAGAACTTATCAAACTCAATACCCGAAAGCAAATAATCCAGTGAAGAAATGGGCAAAAGACATGAATAGATACTTCTCCAAAGAAGACATCCGGATGGCCAACCAGCACGTGAAAAAATGCTTGACATCACTCATCATTAGGGAAATACAAATCAAAACCACAATGAGATACCACCTTACACCTTTCAGAATGGCTAACATTAGCAACTCAGGCAACAACAGATGTTGGCGAGGATGCGGAGAGAGAGGATCTCTTTTGCACTGCTGGTGGGAATGCAAACTGGTGCATCTACTCTAGACAACAGTATGGAGGTTCCTCAAAAAATTAAAAATTAAAAACTACCCTATGACCCAGCAATTGGACTACTAGGTATTTATCCAAGGCATACTGGTGTGCTGTTCTGAAGGGACATATGCACCCCAATGCACTATCAACAATAGCCAAAGCATGGAAAGAGCCCAAATGTCCATCGATAGATGAATGGATAAAGAAGTGGTATATATATACAATGGAGTATTACTTGGCAATCAAAAAGAATGAAATCTTGCCATTTGCAACTATGTGGATGGAACTAGAGGGTATTGTGCCAAGCGAAATTAGAGAAAGACAGATAATGATTTCACTCATATGAGGATTTCAAGAGACAAAACAGATGAACATAAGGAAAGGGAAGCAAAAATAATATAAAAACAGGGAGGGAAACAAAACACAAGAGACTCTTAAATATCGAGAACAAACAGAGGGTTACTAGAGGGGTTGTGGGAGGGGGGAATGGGCTAAATGGGTAAGGAGCATTAAGGAATCTACTCCTGAAATCATTGTTGCACTATATGCTAACTAATATGGATGTAAATTAAAAACAATAAAATTTAAAAAAATAGCTAACATAAAAAAATAAAAAAGGTATAAAAAAAGAAAAAGGTATAAAAAAAAGAAAAAAGGTATCAATTAAAAAAAAGATGCCAATACTACCCAGAGTAATCTACAAATTCAATTAAATCTCTATTAAAATTCTAACAGACTTTTTTAAACAAATGGAAAACCTAGTCTTCAAATTCATATGGAATTTCAATAGGACTAGAATATATAAAACAATCTTGAAAAAGTGTGGGGATTCACTCTTCCCTATTTCAAACATTACTGCAAAGTTACAGTAATCAGAACATAGTGATGCTTACATAGGGATAGACATACAGAACAATGGCATGTAATTGACAGTCCCGAAGTAAACATATATATCTGGTGTTTGTAAATCATATAAATGATAAGGCTTTATTATCTAGAATATGTAAACTAAAAGTCTACAACAAAAAGACAAAAACGAAATTATGGGAAAAGGGGGTGAGTAGGCCTTTCTCCACAGAGAATATACAAATGGTCAATAAGCAATGAAAATATAATCAACATCATTAGTGATTAGGGAAATGCAAATCAATATTACAGTGATAGCTATTTATTTTTAAAAAATAAAACAGTTGTTAGTGAGGAAATGGGGAAACTGGAGTCCTCATACATTGATGCTGGGAATGTAAAATGGTTCAGCCCTGTGAAAAACAGGTTAGCTCCTCCTTAAAAAGCTAGAATAGAATTTCCATACTGCCCAGCAATTCCACTCCTAGATATATATCCAGAAGAGGTGAAAACAGATACCTATGTAGATACTTGTACATTAATGTTAATTGCAGCATTATTCACAATAGCCAAAAGGTGGAAACAACTCAGTGTCCATTGATAGAAGAATGAATGAACAAATGTAATATATAGACACATTGGAAAATTATTTAGCCATAGAAAGGGATGAAGTTCTGATATATACTACAACGTAACTGATAAAAGTACTATGCCAAGTGAAATAAGCCAGCTACAAAAGGGCAAATACTGTATGATTCTACTTACATGAAATATTTAGAATTGGAAAATTAATAAAAACATAAAGTAGATTAGAGGTTACTAAAGGGATGTGGGGAAGAAGAATTGGGGATTTATTTCTTAAGAGTTACACACTTTCTCTTTGAGATGATAAGAAAATTTGGAAATAGTGGTGATATTTGTACAAGCTTCTGACTATAATTAATGCCAATGAATTGTGCAATTAAAAGTGGTTTAAATGGGGGGGTACCTGGGTGGTTCCAACTTCAGCTCAGGTCATGATCTCGTGGTTCTTGAGTTCAAGCCCCATGTTGGGCTCTGGGCTGACAGCTCAGAGCCTAGAGCAGCTTCAGATTCTGTGTCTTTCTCTCTCTGCCCCTAGCCTGCTCCCTGCTTGCACTCTGTGTGTGTGTCTCTCTCTCAAAAATAAATATCAAAAATGGCTTAATGGCAATTTTATGTTATATGTAATTTACCACAATTATAAAATATTTTGCCATTTTATATCATCTCAGCACAATTTAAAACTGTGCCCTAAATTAATAACTTTTTATTAAAATAATTCTCCGTATTAAAGGATTACATGTACCCTTGAAATTTTTAACATTTTTCCAAACTTTACAAATTTACCTTCCCATATTCCTTCCCCCAGCAAGTTAATGGGTCACAATTCTTCATGCTTCCTGTATATTCATTTGATATAGTGTATGTGATCAACAGTAGGACATTTGTTATCATTCACTAACTTGAGTAATTCACTCTTAAAACCTATGCAAATGTGGGTCTTGTCTTTGTATTTGATTTATAGGCTGGCTCCTAATAAAGATGGAGTCATTTTCAAAATAACTATTTTTCAAGCAAATGTGGAATAAAGTCACTGCTTAGACTTGGGTAAAACATTAATCTATATTGGATCTCAAAGTGATAATTTCTATGTTAGGAACAGGACTATCACTAGGGATGTTCATCTTTTTACTCTCAGCTTACATCAGTCCTCAGATTTTTTTACAGTGCTTCATGTCCAGTGGTATGTTTCTTTCCTTACCTTCAGATGACTTTGATTAGCTATGCATGCTAACCACTGGTCATGCTTCTGAGTTTGTGAGCTTAATTTGATAGCATGTGTTTGTTGCAAGCTGTTTTCCAGCTTCCAAGCATGGTCCACAGAATTCTGCAAATTAATCCCTGTTAGTACATAAGGAATAGCTAGGAAAATTAATTCTAAGTGCAGTTTTTCTTCTGGCAGAAATTTAAGAGTACAAATCAATGTCAAAAATGGTGACAGGGTTTGGTAGTGAAAAGAAAATCAGGAAGTCTATTTTATATATACATATAAAAACATAATTAAAACTTCTAATAAAATTTAGTCATGGCAGTTTTATATTCCTATAATCCATGATGGAAGTTAAAAGGTGATAATACTGACCAAACTAGAATTTCCGTGTCTGAATTTAAAATCATAAACCTATGTATGCTAAGGATGGATGAATAACTAGTCATTCATAATTATAACTGTTGGTAGAAATTTTTGCATGACCTCAGAATTTAAAAACTGGAAATGAGTTACAATATATATGAGAACAATTGCAATTGTTACTTAGAATTTTCAGGTATGTCTGCTTTCAAACCTCAGGGTCTTCAGAAGTTAATGTCTCCTATGATCTTGTTGCTGCCTTGTGAGAATAGTTATTGAAAACTAAATGACCATGCCATTTGCATGCTTGGGAAGAGAATGAGTAAATAAGAAGCTGGACATCCACTCTGATTCCCATTCATTCATTCTCTCATCTTAAGTTCTTTGAAGACTCTATACTTCTAGATTTTTCTGAAAAGTAGAGTAATTCTTTGGCTTGACTGAGTATATATCAATGGTGAAGCATGCTCTGTAAACAGATTATCAAGCCTTTGCTACATTGGTTTGGGACTAACGCATGTTATAATGGCCCTTTTCAGATTTTTACAGTTTAGAAGTAGAGACATGATTATGTGGAGAGTTAATTACCTGGAGAAGAAAAGCAATTATTACTTCGTATCATAAGATGTCAATTCCTATGATTTCCTTTTTTAAAAATGCCTCTTCTTGAAATAGTATATTTTTTTCCTTAGAAATTGTAGGGTAGGAGGAAGCATTATCAAATGTGCATAACTGTACAATGGTATAAAAGCTGCAATTACAAATTGGACAAACTTTTTATGGCAATTTTCCTAAGTGCTTTTGTTGATCTGAAAACTTGTTTTCAAAAATCTGCTAAATAGTCCACACAATTATTAACTATCTCCTATGGTGGTAAGTTCTCTGCAAGGAGGGTCAATCATTTCTTTCATTTTATGCCAGATTTGGAATAAATCTGTGAAGTGATATTAATGGTGTGACTCAGTGTATGTAAAAAATTGTCAGATTTGGGTGAAAATTACTTTTCCAAGCTGAAACATGTGACTTTCTTAAATGGATGTAATTTGGGACCTGGCCTTTCATTATATTTTCAGAAGGTATATGTTATAATGGATATAAGGTGTAACATATAAAGTATATGTTATAATACCGTATTTGGCAAAACCTTACATCTCTGCATTTGTTAGTTGTGTGTCCTTGGGCTAGCTGCTTCAAGATAATATTATCTGCCCTGGTTATTGTGAGCATTAAATGAGTTAGTATATAATATATAATATACATTACACTAATATATTAAATACATGTATTATGACATATATATTTTTATATAAATCATAAGATGGTTTATAAATTTACATATAATCAATGTTTAAAGCACTTACCTTCCAGTAATATTCTGAGATACATATTGTAAAATTGCTTGTTAAATTAGCTCTTCCCAATGAGTATAGGGACATGGAAAAGAACGTAAGCCAAAAGGAAAGGTAATAGAAGGTAATACTCTATTTCTATACCTACGAAACCCTTAAATACTCTTAAGTGGGGCTTTTGCTGATGTAATTACAGCAATAAATACGGAATGCATATAAATCAACTATTTATAAAGGCATTAGTAGGAATAGATGTTTCTTATATAGAGATTATTGTAGAAGATACATATTAAAGAAATGGTAACATTATCTGTTGAAAGGTAATGTGTTAAAGGCATGTATTTTCAGGTATCTTTCAACAGTTTTAATCTGTTAAATTTATGATTACTATTACTGTTTTTTAATTCTTTAAAATAATTTACATTTTGTTGTCTAACCTAAAATTTATAATACATGTTGTTACTAGTGATAAATATTCTATAGGTTATTTTTAATATCTAATCTAAGGAAACCTAATGAGCTAATGCTCCTGCTTTTTTTTTAAACCACAAAAACTTGCAACTAATTAAATTACCATGTATAGACTGAGACTAATGAAATAATCCCTGAAAATTGCTTTATTCATTTAAAAAATTATACTCTCTGTTTTAGTTTTTCATTACTGAAATACAGTTGACATAAAATGCTATATTAGTTTCAGGTGTACAACATAGTGATTCAGCAATTCTATACAATACCTAATGCTCATCACAACAAATGTAGTCACCGTGTGTCACCATACAGTGTTAATACAATATCATTGGCTATATTCCCTAGTCTGTACATTTCCTCTCTATGACTTATTTAAAAATAAATAACTGGAAGTTTGTACCTTTTAATCCCCTTCACCTATTTTGCCGATCCTTTTACCTCTCTCTCCTCTGGCAACTATCAGTTTGTTTTTTGTATTTAAGTCCGTTTCTGCTTTTTTTTTGTTTGTTTATTTGTTTTGTTTTTTAGGATAAATTGACTTACATACACAAAGAAATCTTGAGATTACCACTTTACTATTGCCCAGAATTATATAGTTGACTCCCAAGTTATTATGGAAACATTAAATATATTTGAAATACACAATAAATTGGGAGATATTTCTTAAAATAGTAGAAATTAAATTTTATAATGAAAGAAATAAACTTTTTTTTAAGGTTTATTTATTTTAGAGAGAGAGAGAGAGAGACAGAGTGTGAGCAGGGGAGGAGCAGAGAGAGAGGGAGACACAGAATCCGAAGTAGGCTCCAGGCTCTGAGCTGTCAGCACAGAGCCTGACGCGGAGCTAGAACCCACAAACTCTAGGATCATGACCTGTGCCTAAGTCAGACACTTAACCAACTGAGCCACCCAGCCACCCCAAAGGAAATAAACCTTTATTCAGAATATATTCTGTCTAAAATAAGTAATTTCTCAATGATATAAGTAGCTGTTGTCTTACTGTAAAAATTATCTATATGTTATATTTTGTTTTAAATCTCAATTTTTGCCTATTGCAAGGCTAATTGGCACCTGCATTTTCTTAGTCCTTTTCAAGGCCAAAATCATTGTCAGTAAATTGTCCTAGAATTATTAGTAATCTACTAGATTTTTTATATTAATTTTTCATTTTGAGATGTTTCACTGACATCCAACCAAATTTATTATTTTAGATTGATACTGATATTTTCTAAAGAAGTATATACTTGCATTTTCATTATAAGACACTAGTTATATCCTTAGTAGGAGTATTTTCTTACATCCAAACAAAATGTTCACTAATTTTCATTATAGTTGGCAATTGGAAATAATGTGGATCAAATCATTAGTATGTGCCCATTATTCTAGACTAGACCTATTCTAACGGACATGATAATTTATAATTTACTATATTTTTTAAATAATTTTCTCAAATTATCTAGTTTTATACACATTTACTGATCTTCTAAACCCAAAGAGGGTAACTGCTTTAATGTAGACATTTTATTAATAAAAAGTTCTTAAAATCAATCACATATGTTTTCAATATACAGATGAGAAGATTTAGACTAAGGTTTTCATTTATTCAAAAAAGACTTCTTAAGCATCTACAGTATACCGTGCACTATTCTAGACACTTGAGGATATAGTAGTGACCATGACAGACAAGGTCCCTTTCATACTTTAATTTTTATCTTTGCTCATGTTATTATTGTTTCCAGATTTTCTTCATAGCACAAGTTCATTTTGTATTCTGTATATATATGTTATTTGTTTTATGTATAGTGTCTACATGAACTAGAATATGAACTCCTTGAAAGCAGGAGTATTCATCTGTCACTCAGCTTCTAGGATAGTACCTCACATTTAGTAGGGAGTTAATAGACTTTTGTCAAATGAATGAATGAACTGAATAAAATAAAGACCCAGGAGTGTGTGATAATCTGAAAGCTAAGTGAAATGTTTTCAGAATGGATTGGTTAACTGCGTCAAATTCTGCTGATGGGTCAAACAACATAAAGACATGAAGATTGGATTTACCCAGGTACAGCTGTGATGAATGGTTTGAATGGAGTGAGGGACAAAAGCCATACTGGAATAGATTCAAGTAAAAAGAAAGTGGTGAAGAAGTAGAAAGGGGATCATTCAAGGAATTTTGAGGGATAAGAAAATTGAGCTATAACTGGAGAGAGGAGTATGAATGAAGTCAAGGAAGCCTTTGAAATGTTTTTCTTTTATTTTGAAAATTCCAAACATACAGAAAAGAATAGTACAGTGAGCCCCCTTACACTCTTCACATATATCAGCAATATCAAAATTTTTGTAGACTTATTTTATTTACTCATTTTGTTACTGTTTAATATTTTGAAGTGAGTCCCAATCATTTTATCTGTATATGCTTTGATATGCATCTAAAAAAAAGAAAAAAAGAAAGGAAAAATGGCAGTTTTTTTTACACAACCTGATGTCATAATCATACCTGTTAAAATTAATAGTAATTCCTTGATACTATCTAATACCTAGATCTTATATTGTCACAATTATTTAAAATAAAAGTTGTTTGAATCTAGATTAGTCAAATTCTAATTTACATTTGATCATTATATCTCGTAAGGCACTTTTAGTCTAGAGGGAAGTCCCTCTTTTATTGATGGGGCAAGAACAATTGACCTGTTGAGTGTCCTACATTCTTGATTTGTATCTTTGATTCCTCATGGTGTCATTTTTTTTCTGCTTTCAATATTATTTGTAAACTCTAATGTTGTATGTTTGACTGGATTTAGGTTCATCTACTTTGGGAAACGTACTTCATCATTAGTGCCCTGTGTGTCATTGGTATTGCTTCACATCAAGAAGTGCACGGTTCACTTTCACATTCTTTTTGGTTTTATTTTTGTTTTTTTTGAGAGACAGAGAGCAGGAGTGAGCTGGGGAGAGTGGTAGAGGGGCAGAGAGAGAGGAAGGAAGACAGAATCTTAAGCAGGCTCCATGCTCAGTGTGGAGCCTGATGCAGGGCTTGATCCCATGACCCTGGGATCATGACCTGAACAGAAATCAAGACTTGGGTGCTTAGTCAATTAAGCCACGCTGACACCCCCACTTTCTCATTCTTAGTCATGCTAATGGCTATCAGGGAGGACAGTTGGTGACTGCCTGAACATTTCCACTGAAAATTACCCATTAACCTTACATCATATGATTTGATGATCTTTGCCTAAATTAGTTACTTTATTTACTTTGTCAAATAATTTTTAGTTCTGTCATAAAGGAGGAGTCTTTAAAAATTGAAGAAATTATAACATGTTTTTCTGCTGATAGAAATGATTTAATAGCAAAGGAAAAATTATGATGTAAGAAAGAACTCTAATACCTGAAGAAATCGTGAACTTGGTAGGTAAGAAGGAAGAGGGCCCACTGCATAAGTGATAGAATGCTGTAGGTAGGACCAGGAACAGTTTAAGTGACTTACTTATTCAAGGTTACAGCACAGAATGAATATATTTTATTAAAATTCTATCAAAATTCTGCTATAGAATCTGTTTGAAAATTGTACCTAATTTTAGAAGCATGCATTTTCAATATATGATATTGTATGTGAAATCAAAACTGAAACCACTTTAAATTTCACTGCCTGTATTTGACATTGATCCTACTTGTTAATTTTTCTAACTTCTCCCTTAAAAGTGCATTTTTAAATTAGTGTGTCTTATACTTCTGTATCTTTACATCATAAGAAATGTGGGCATATACTTTTATGTAATTGTTTTTCAGCTTCTGTTGCTAGTCTATTGCAAAGAGTAGTAAATGCTACTGCTAAACAAATAAAATGATAAATAACTAGCAGTTTAGTTTAGACACTAATGGAGCCTGAAAGCCTTTAAAGTGACAAAAACAGCAACTTTAATGATTTATAGGTGCATTTTTGTTACACAGTTTGGTCATATACCTGACAGTTTTCTCTCTTTGTGACTTTTTCCTAAAAATTATAGTTTTGTGTTATCTGAGTAAAAAGGCCATTAGGGTTCAGGAGAAGAATTTGACAGCATGTCTTCTGAGGATTGCAGCAATTCCCATTGGTGGATATACAATCTCCTTTTTTTCCTTCTTTTTTTTTTTCTTTTGTAGTACTAATGGTAGTGATATTTAATTCTCAAAGATTATGTACCGCAAATTTGAACCAATGAACTATCTCCAAATTGTCTCCTATATGCTATATGAAATTCAGTTTTAGACAATCGTATTTCTTTATGGCTCAGTGATTTCCATTTACTACCTGATAGTCTGTACACTCTAAAGTGTTGTTACTCTGTTGGGGTTACTGTATTGTCTGACATAATATGTAGTGTATTAAATTAGAATTTTAAAGGCAACATGGATTATATAATGTCTTCAGTTATTTAGTACCATGTTGTTTTTTAGAATTCCTATTGAGGTTGAGCCTTTCCTATCTGGCATCGCCAAAGGAGCACTCTGTATTTGTCTCCAAAAGCAGGAATATAATCTGATCTATTTTGTTTTGTCTCCCGACTTAGATGAGAACACTTTGCATGAACTACATTGATCAGTTATTATTATCCTTTCTAGTTATTTATTAGACAGTTAATACAACCTTGTCAAGACTTCCCTAGAGTATCCCTGTAAACTAGATCATTTTACCCAAGAACCACCACAGAGATAATCTAGGTTGACAGGATGAGAAAAGCTGATCAGGAGAAAAAAATATTAAGCCTTCAAACTCACATTATGTTTTTCAGATTTTCTTCATCCTTACAAATGAGAGGCACACTTGCTCTCTACTGAAATATTTTGTACAACTTAAGAAACTTAGTTTTTCATAGACTTGAATCTTCATTGTTTAAAATAAGAAGTTGTAATTTAGGTGTATTCTTGTAATATTATTCTTTAAACTCTTGTGATCTGAGTCTTTTTACTAGAAGTAAGAATGATAAGCTTTTACTATTCTTTTAAAAATTCAAAACTACTAGAAACATAGAAAAATGGTTTATGAGGCAGTTAATCCTTAAAGCAACATAATCTCCCTGTGATTTTTTTTTTTTACTGTTTGTAGCTTCACAATTTTGTCCTTCCAAATGTACTTTAAAAATGTTTTGTAGAGTGGCTTAGAATTTTTAAACTGTAACACCAAAAAGAAGTGTGTCAGGTACTTGGAAGTTTTCATGTTTATTCAAAACCCAATATTTTAGAAATTTAAAAATAATCATTCTTTTGATATTTTTTGTTAACTGTTTAATAAATGCTTCTGAGAAGTAACTTTATGTGTTGTGTTGGGATGCTGAGAAGATTACAATTTAATACCAAGCTGCTATAATGAGGCTCACTTTTATAGTCTGAAAATGAATTTTTTTGCCTTAAGGTTTATCTGTAAAATATAGAGTTGTAAGATCTATATTGGACCCAACCAAATTTATTCACTAGCAGTGGAAAGAACACTATTAATTATATCTGTATCAATTATTCATCAATTTCAAATTTCATGAACTATTTTAAAATTTTGGTCTTAATTCTGATATTCTGTCTTATTAAAATTACATAATAATGACAGTGCTGATTCGTTCATCTAATAAATATTTATTTTGCACCTGTTATATACAGGGAGTGTTAAAGGCTGTGGGGAAACTACAGCACAAAACAAAACAAGCTAATCCATTGTCCTCTGAGGGCTTGCATTCTAGTGAAAAAGTTAAAAATTAACAAATATAAAATATCAGGTAATGTTGATGTTATAATTAAAGGAAGAGCAGGGTAAGTGAATAAAGAATGGTAGAAATGAAGAAATATACCTGCCATGTAAACCTTCCAAGACCTCCTCTCCCCACCAGTTTAAATGCTCTTTGCATTGTAGACCATCTGTTTGTGCCATCCATGTAGATACATCCATTATTTTTCACATCATACCATCGTATAATTGTTGACCTGATGCTAGCTTTTTACCCTTAAGATATCTTCTTCGAAAGCTGGGTCCATAGATCTTCATCTATGTGTTACTAGCATTTACACGAAGTATTTTTATAAACGCTCTGCAAGTATTTTTTTTATGTCAATGAAGGAATGATAGGCTCATAATTTCTTAGGATCTCTGGCTCTACTGGAATCCAAAGGCCGTTTTTGAGACTATTAGGAAAGAATGAGTGTAAAAATGATAAAAAGGAGTATATATGTATGTATTCCGTTTGGTTCAGTTGAACATTTCTTTTTAATTGAGAGTTTTACGTTTTACATCATATCATCCTTTTTCATGGCTTTTTTAAAAAAAATACAAAATAAGAAAGAAAGTTTTCTGAAAATTAATCTTTCATCCACAGGTACTACTGAACGAGTATGTTTGATCCAGGGAACAGTTGAAGCACTGAATGCAGTTCATGGATTCATTGCAGAAAAAATTCGTGAAATGCCCCAAAATGTGGCCAAGACAGAACCAGTCAGCATTCTACAACCCCAGACCACCGTTAATCCAGATCGCATCAAACAAGTGAGTGTTTAGTTGGGAAATCAAAGAGAAATATCCACAGCATAGTATGAATTCCTTATAAAGGAAGCTTAAAGTCTTAGCAGATGAAGTTTTGTTTTTTTCCTAAGCATACTTAATACATAACAAAGTTGTCATTTTATTTACTTAAAGACTGTCAGTCAGAGCCTCTTCCATAGATTGACTAGTTGATTTATTGATTGATTGAATAAATCACTTTTTAGTGTTATACTGAGGAGCAATTATATGGCTCATTACTTTTGTGATTACCTTTTAAAAATTTATAGACAAATTTGTTTAGTTTATAGGGATTAAATCTTTAAAATTATATCACTTTTTAAATAAAGTATAAAAATTGAAGTGAGAGTATATCCTCAAGATTTCAAATACCATATTTTTAGTAATATTTGTAGTTTTCAGTATACTTATAAACTCCTATTTTGTTAACTTGTTATATATAACAGTTTTTATAAACAAATATGTATAAGTAAATTTTTGTACTTAGCAAATAGTCTTTTGTTACAAATCAGCTATTATGTTCTGTATAACATGTAGTCTTTATATATGTCATAAAAGGCCAATGTTTACTTTTAATGTGTGAGATTTTTCTGTAACAAAAATTTTATTTGATAAAAGACAATGTGAGTTTTTAAGGTTGAATAATGGCTGACATGCTATAGGGGAAAAATGACATTCTTTAATGTTAAAATAGGTGAATCCTTCCCCATAAACTCTTAAATTCTCAAATTTATTTGTTACCTTATGATTATAATTATTGTTTCTGCATTTGCCCCTTTATAATTAGCTGCTTAATTTGTGATCATACAATCAGTAGACTCTGCCTTCAAAAGAAATGTATTAACTTCATTAATTTACAGAATACTTAATTTACAGCATTTTATGTTCATTGTAATAAATTTGAAATGTAGCTCAAAATCTTATTAATTTCATGTTTCTGGATTGAAAAAAATATTATGCCAAACAGTGTTATTGACATATTATAATTTTAACAACGTATAGATAAAAGTAAGGCTGACTAATCATACACAAACATAGGAATTAATAATTAGGTAATATATTTTCAAATTATAGGCTAACATTAAACTTTCTGTTGATTACTGTTCAAATTTTTGCCATGTTTACATCAGATAGCTGCTATTCCATATAAAATTTCATTTTATACTCTGTCACTTTGATTTCTCTACCCTTTTTAAGGAAGTATCTTTTAACGTATGCATGGCAGAATGTAAATATTTTAGAGTTCTACGCATCAGTTGATGTTTTTTTCTTCTTCCCAACCATATATAGTTTAGAAATTTAGCTTATCTATGCCAGGGGAATACAAGGAATATTTTTAAAACTGATACCTTGAAAGAGATACAAGGACTCTGTATCCAGATTCTAAAACTATGAGTTTAAAGACTTCTGGGTTAAAATCACCTGGGGCTAAGAATTTACAGAATTCCCACTAAAGTGTAGTAGGGTTTATTGACTTTCTGCCTTACTCCAGCCTATTTCTACTCTCTTTTATACTTTCTGTGAGAAAAGTGCAAACATTTATAGATAAGAGTGAGCATCTTGATTTTTTAAAAAATAAAATATACAATGTAGTTTTAGTAGTATGATATTACTGGCGGTATATTTAGGACAATGATATGAATGAATATTTATTATTTTTATAATAATAGCTAGTATCAAATAATGGAATATGAATCATTAAAATTGCAATTTTCTCTATGCAATATGAAATTTAAAGGCTCCCGTATATCCAGTACCAGTATAGATTGATGAAAACCAGAATTTGAAAATGTTTGCTTTTTTTATTTACTTGCCTTGGTCAGATAATGTTATTTAAAATCATGATAAGTGATAAACAATAGTGATTGATTGATTTTTGTGTATTTTCATTCATTTGTAAGCCTGGTAGATATTAATGGAATTAAAATTATTGTTGATTTTAATATGTTTATGTAATAAGTGATGTACATGAAATAGAGTATCATTTAAAAAATTAACCAAACAAGTACACTAAATCTATTAGGGCAATATATTTAATCCTTAAACACTTTCTTTGTAAGTGTAAAAATTAAAAAATTTACTTGAAAAATCTGGAGAAACCATCAAACATATTTCCAAGATAGTATAGATCAACAGAGTTTTTTATGTTTTAAGTTTTCCTATTTTAGCAATGTAAGATTTTTTTGTTGGGTTATTCGCTAAATAGTAAGTCAAGTATATAAATTTAAACGACCACAGTTTTGTTTCTGAAGAAATTATGCTGGTTATCCATTGTCAAATAATATGTCCAAAATAAATTGCTCTAGAATATATAAAAACATTTCATATATCATATTTCATATGATATTTTTATATGATAGTTTTATATATGCATACATTAATACATAGAATCACAGTAAGATTTCTTTTAAAATGGTGGTCTTTCCTTTGACATTTATCTCTTCTTTGGGCTTTATTCGGTCCTGAAGTTAATTTTTAAAAAAATTTCTTTAAAACGTCTTTTAGAATTTTCTTTTAGTTAAATTGGGCAAAGAATAAAATTAAGAGTTTTAAAAAATGAGAGAGCTAGAAAATACAACTTCTGCACAGAAATGAGTTCATGTTGAATATAAAATTATAGCTTTCTGAATGTTTATTACTACATGACTGTTGTTTTTTATGATTGATAATTTTAAGGTTTGCTTCCTAAAAGAGTATAATTTATATGTAACTTGGATTTAAAAATAGGAAATCACAGTTAGTTCTAAACAAACATTTTAAAAGTTACAATTTCAAACCATATATATGGACTTTTAACAGAATATTGTGTTCTGAATTATGTAATCTAGATATAGTTGGTAACTGAATAAATTGCATGAACCAGAATATTCTGCCCAAATGAAACCTACATTTACTGACTGAATGAATGCTCAGACAAATACAGTTTTGTAAGAAAATAATGCAAACTGGTCTTGCAGGCCTTTGATATAGTGGAATGATGAAATCTAGGATAACAGCCTTACATCCAACTTCAGATATAAGGTGTTGTTCCCTCTCAAATGTTTGTTGTTGTTGTTTTATTTTAAAAATATTTATTTGCCAATAGAGAGGGACTCCAATACTTTATGTATTCAAATGGTAATAGTAATAATGATTAACGTGTATTGAATAATTAAAATATTGTAACCTCTGTTCTATCACCTTAATTAGGATACTTTTATGAAGCACCTAATAACCACTGTGCTAATTTTACAAGTCAGTATACAAAGAAACAGATACGCAGAAAGAGCCAGTAAACCAAAATTAAACATATATTACAACATAGAACATCCTATTGCTTATTTTCAGGACACGCAAATAGCAGAGACATTCAACGATCTTCAAATAATTTAGACCTTGTTTGCCTAGAAGCTTTGAACTCATTCCTGGAGCATGTCTTTAGTCCAGAGTAGTTGGTACACATTTTTCCATTTCCACCTTTTTTATGTTTTGAGCTTTATATATACCTTTTCCCCTCATAGGATTATTGCAACTTTTCTTCTTTTTAAGCCCCTCAAATCCCTCTCCAAGTATGGTTGCTTATACATAATAAGTCAATATAAGAAACCCTAAAACAAGGTAGAAACCACAAATCAGTAATACAGTTAGCATTTGTTAACTCCTTTTGTCTGTTACAAATTTTCAGCAATTCTTTTCCATTTTGGCTCAAATGTATTTTTAAGAAAAGCTACATTAAGAACAAAGTGGTTATAGGCATTTAGAGAATTTTCTTGTATTTAAAAAAAATCAAGTGAAGATATCAAGAATCTCACTTAGAGTTTTACCTCTATCGTGAAAAATTGGCAAAAATAGCACATAATTGTATTCACTATTCATCCATTCAGTCATGAATTTATTAAATGCCTTCTTACTGAGTTGCAAGATATATTAAATTGTAGCCCTTGCTCTCTAAAACTAGCTTGTGAGAGATCAGAAATGATTAAAATGATTTATAAAAATGTCAAACTGTATATACCAAAATCGCAGCATAAACAGTGTACTATAAAATATATAAAAGTTCAGAGGCATGTGGAAGAAATATAGGGTGGAATGACATTTGGTCTTATAATACAGGTGAGGATTTGAACCAGACCTTGAAGATTCTATAGGAATTTCCTAATTAGAGGAGAAGAAAGATAAAAAGCTTATTTTAGGCATGTGAAACAATATGGATTTGAGAAGAAAGCTATAATGGTTGAATAGTAAGGTGACTCTCTTGACAGAAATGGAACATTTGTGTTGGAGTTTAGAGGAAATTAATGTTAGGATGAGACCAGATAATGGAGAGCCTTGGATGTCTGGCCGAGGGACATTCTATAGATTTCTTCATAGTATTTCCCAAAGGAACTTTTTTAATTTCTCTGAAAAGTTAGAACAAAAGGAGGCACATCTGCATTTTCTTTCTCTTCTGTTCTGAAAATCCAGACAGACCCTTAAAAAGGGGTGCCTGTATGTATAACTGTTGGTAGAAGAGAACTATGACAATTAGCTGAGTGATCTACTATGCAGATCTTTAGGTCTGAAGGTTTATAAGAAAGTATTTTTTTAAACTTCTTTCATGTAACACTCAAAAATTCAAGGAATGTTAAGCTTTGTCAGGCAAAATAAATAAATAAAGGTTTGGTGGTCAAGAATGAAGGATCAGCAATGTAATAGTGACATATACGGTGTTTACTCTGTTTCTCTGCCAGCCATTGTGTTATGCGCTTTACATGTATTATCATATTTTATCCATCTTCACAAAAACCTATCAGGCAGGTAAGGAGTACAGAATCCATGTTATACTTAAGGAAGCTGATGAGTAAAGAAATTTAATAACTTACCCAAGGAACTGTAATTGATAATTGATCTTGACACTGAGCTATATGGCCTCCAAATTTGAGTAATGATGATAAAATGAAATTTAGTAGATTTCTCTCTTTGGGGACATTTCATTATCTTGAATAAGTTTATCCAAGAAGAGATCCTCATTTAAAGTAGAATGTCTTGTGTCAGGGTGAAGTTAAGAGACTAGGCAATATTTTAAGAAGATGAACACCTACTCTGGTTTGGTAGTGAAGCTGAGGCAAATGCATGATGTTAAAAGAAATGTCAAAGTAAAATCTGTGAGCCTCTGAGAATGATTTGTTCTAGTTCCAAAATGGTAAGAAAAGAATAAAAAATGATTATATATGGTTTTGAGCCTAGCAGAATAGTGAAGCCTAAAAAGCAATTAATGAATTGTAGGCAACTGTTTGAAATAATATTTTTGTTTGTTGCAGGCAAATTCAATAAGTTGTAAGTTGTATGCTTTTCTCTTGAAGTAGTCTTTTATAGAAACACAGGTGAGAATGTAAAACTGAAAATATAGATCGTTAATTGCATCATAGGTGATAATTTCACTTACCATCTTTATTGTAGTAGAGAAAAAAAGGAGCAAAAAATGAGATAAAGAAACAAGAGAAAAAGTAAGTCAGAGGCATTGTAACGTAGTAGTTAAGCCCATAGGAGCCGGAGCAAGTGTGCCCAGGTTCAATTCCTGGCTCTTTAATTTACCAGCTATTGTACCTTTGGGTAAGTTGTTTTGCTTCTCTGTACCTCAACTTCTTTACTCATAACATGGGGTTAGTAATAGTAGTCTATTTCACAGGGGTACTGTATTAACTGAGTAGAACTATACCTGGTTCCTAGTAAGTGCTCTATTAATCATAAAGATAAAAGGGAGATCAGTAATATTCCCTACGATAAAATAAGGAGGGAAAGTATAAGGAAAGATGCTCAAAATGATCCAATACCCAGAGAAAAATAAAAAAAAAAAAGATTTCAATAGGAGATTATTGGAGATTTAAAGGTTAGTTTTAATCACATGGTGAGAACACAATCATTATTTCCTACTAATATTATTTCCTAAAAGTATAGTGGCTGGGTAGGTAAAGAGAAAAAATGGTGTGGAGGTTAGAAATGCTGATTTGAAATTTTGGATATACAAAGGAGTAAAATACAAGTTAGATAAGGGAGACTTACGTAACCCCTCTCTCTACTCAAGAGGCTGATGTTAAAGAAAATAAACAAGAGCTTGAAAAGGCAGAGAAATTGGAGATGAGATTATTGAGGGGACGAGATGACTCAGCAATAGGGGAAAGTTAACATTTAGGGTATTCAGGGGAGGAGGTCTGAGTAGGAGGTCACAATTTTGTCTATAATGAAAAGAAGAGGAAGATGTAAAAAAAAAGGTGGTTTGGAAAATGGAAAAAGTTCAGACACAGTCAATTGTAGTAAATAAGGAGTTCATTCTGGAAAATCATGATTTTTTTCAAATAACAAAGACCATAAGTTGAAAGATAAGTAAAATACATGGTATTGAATGATTGAAGAGAAGGATAATGGTGTGGAATAACAAATTATGAGGAAAATAAGCTATGGAATAGGAATAAATTCTGAAAGACCTGTGTAACTTTGACAATATGAATTTATATTAGAGCTGAGGGGTTCCAGATTGTTCAGACATTGGAAGAAGGGAGGAAAGAAACTTGTCATGATGAAAAGCCAGAGATGACAATTACATATTCACATACTTTATCCATTTTTTATAGAGCACTGTACAGATTTATTTACCAGAACTCGAAACACAGGTGGAAGGTGACTACTTGAGTAATACTACTCAGCTAGTAATAGGTTTTGAATTACAATTGAGACTTCTTGTTCATTGCTGTTCTCAATTTACCTATAACTATCAGAGGTTCTTGACAGTCTGTTACTGTAGATTTGCTTGGAGGTAAGCTGCATATATTACAGAGTTCATTTATAGTAATATTTTCTGATCCAGCAAAACTGTCACTTGTTAACAAGAATGCATTTTACAATTTGTAGTCACTTTTTTAGTTCTTATTCCCAGAAACCTAGTTATATCTACACTTAACTAAATGTCTGTTGTTAAATCATGAATATTTGAAAACTGTTTCAAAGGATCCACTGTTTTGAAATTGTCAAATACTTTAAAATTTTCTGCAATACGTAATTCAGCCTCCAATCTTTAAAGCAGACTTCTTAAATGGCTACTCAATTCATGTAAATAAAAATGTTATATTTTTCCATTTGAAAGATAAAATTGTGCTAAAAAATGACTGTCCCTCACAATCACTATTTGATAAATGTGAAACAAAAAATAGAGAAAGAAGTGTCCTTTGTAAGTGTTATTTATAACAAATATTTTAACATACTTTGCTTATATGGATATACAGTTAGTTACATCTTCATGATGTGTGACAGGAATTTTACTAAATGATTTTTAACTCTGAAACCATGAAACTTTAAATCTGTGTAGTAAGTAGGAGTGAACACTGTTTATAAAACAATAGGGAAACAAACATATTGTACATTTATGTTGAAATTGAAATATTTCTTATGGATTCTTCGGTTCTATTTTTGTTGAGAAAACTATTAAAGCTGTTTCATTAATCTAATTAATAAACATTTTAAATGAGAGGTATTATTTTAATACATTTATCTGTTTGTTAGAACAATTTTTTTGTAGCTAAAAAATCTACCAAAAATGCAAACTTCCTGGAATCTTTTTATTGTTATAAGTTAAATTTGTAAAGGGAGGAGACTTTTTGTGTTTAAAGTATCTTTATGAATAGTAGCTACAAAACTCATCATGTGTTTATTTCATTATATGACATTATTTTAGAAATTTAAGTGAAAAAAATCTATTTAGAGATGATTTATTGTGACATTTTGACAATCTTATCCCTTCAAGCTCAAACTTATATAATTTTCACCTGTTTATTTAAAATACTAAACTTTAACTTCTTATCAGATGATGATGTTTAATAACCAAACTTTTAATGATTTAAACACATTCATATTTTCCCAAAGTTTAAAGTTACTGTTTTTGTTTCTATGAGAAAGAAATAGCATCAGAATTATTAAGGACAATATTGATGACTATGAATTGTATCAATTACTAATAATATATGTCTAATATTTCATATATATGCCAAGCAACAAAAAAGGTATTGAATAAGTTGATGGAAGTTAATATTAATTGAAGTGACTACAAATTCTGAGCCACTTGCTATTACTACTTTTTCCACATTGTTCTTTGCAGTGTTTCAGTACCTTATTGAGACTTCATAGCCAGGGTAAGGTGGATGTCATAGTGAACCTCTGGTACTTCAGGTTGATTTTACCCTGATGGAAATAGAAGAACCCAATACATACTTAGTGCTTCTGTATGTTAATGAACTTAAATTCTAACCTGTTTTGACAGAATTGGCCTCTAGATTTATTTCACATCTATTTCATCAGCAACCTCAGAATTAATCTGAGATAAGTACAGAACAGATTTTTAAGTATGTTAATTACTCCCAAGAATTCTCTGTAGTAACACTTGTAACCAGAGATGGGAAAATAAAATTTTCACTGTTTAACATATAGTAGCATCATGTCAATAATATATGTTCCAGGATAGTATTGCATGAAAAGAAAATAGTAGAGCAATTTTTAATAACTGAAAATGAAAGTCTCTCTGGAGAAATGACAGGAATTTATTACAAGGAACGAAAACAGAAAACAAAGGTTTTGAAGATGTATTTTCTTCTTTTATGAGGTTTCATTTCTGAATGTAGTTCCTGTCCCCTTTTTAAATATGATTTAACAAAAAAAACCTTGGTATAACTCAATATTAAGTCTGGTTTTCCTCAAAGTATCTTAGGTTTTAACTTAGAAGAACCAGGAATCACTTGAGGAGTGGACTATTTAAAACATGATTTGATGTTAGAACCAATCTTTACTTTGTTACTGGAGAATAGTAGTTAAGCAGAAGCCTGTGAATTTCCTATTTTTTTCTTTTTATGATCAACTGCTTTGTTCTACCCAAATTAGAACTTTTGAAATCTTAAATGAAGAAATATGATTTTGTTAAGTAATTTTATCTGTTTTTTCTGACACTGCTGAACCTTTAAAGTTATGCTTTTGCTCATATCTGAGTAATTGTGATGCATATGTATTAATATAAAACATAATGTCCACAAAGGATTATGTCTATACTATAAAACTACCCCATTTCACCTATTGGGAAATATTATCTATTGAGGATGCTTCTTAAGCAATGCTGTTCACTAAAAAAGTGAAATTACATTTTTTAAAAAGAAAAAGGCTTGACATCTTACACTTTAAGGTTATTCCATTAGACTTGAAGTTTTTAAAAAATGTTAATGTATTGTTCAACAAGTATTTTATGGTCTCATACTATATATTTTATATATAGTATGTATAAGTGTTTAGGAATGAAGTGAACAATAAATATGATTCCTAATATTTTTGTGCTTATTTTCACCACAGGCTGATGATGCTACAATACATCTATATTAAATTTTTAGTCTTTAACATAAATGATAAAGATATTATAGCAATTTGTTAAAATGCTATTAGTTACTTGTTTATTAATATGAGGTTAATGTTTACATTTTCAGACGGGCTCTAAATTTCTTAAAAATTAATATTTTAGAAGATAATCTGATATTAAGAACTCAGAAGTACAAATTTAGTTGCTTTTAAGTATGGATCCCTAAATTCATATGGAATCAACTTGTTGGTGATGTTCAACATATTAAGTAGGTAGATGCTTTTATGCCAAAGTAAACTTCATTTCACCACTTCTTCCAATCCCCGACTGTATTCATTGATAGGAAAATAACTCTTTCAGTTTTACTCATTGACTTTCTTGAATTTTTGTTTGACATCTCTTTTCCCCCAAGCAAACAAGAGGGAAAGAAAAGAGACTACTATTCATGAATATGGTCAGGATACCTTTAATACTCATGTGAATTTTTATCAGTCACCATCATGATTTCAAGTCATGAATTTATTTTTACATGCTTATGCATGCATATTTACATGCATTAGTTACTTAATTGATCTTAAATTCCATTAAATTTGAATGAATAGGAGAAAAATTTGTTCATAGGATTTTGTTCTCGTTATATTACATTTTATTTTATTTTGTTTTATTTAAATAATCAGTTTAAGGCTTTTAAAGGTTGATTTGCTCCTGAACTGCTTTGTTCCCAGACATTGCCATCTTCCCCAACTACCACCAAGTCCTCTCCATCTGATCCCATGACCACCTCCAGAGCTAATCAGGTACAGTATCATCCTGTCATCTACACCATACTTTTCACGGGTGATTGCCTGCACACTGGAGAAAAAGATAATGGTGGGTTAAGGATATATTCGTTCATTCACATATGTGCACCATGATCAGATTCCAAGTAACCTGAGAAAGAAATATCCATTATTCCTGAACCTTTATATGCATTTTTTACTTTAGATAACAAAAATATATTCACATGGTAGACTACAAGAATTTTGGATTTTTCCCTTAAAATTATGGCTTAATGGAGCTCTGTGGGTTTTTTTACTGAGTCACTGTTTATAATCTTCATTACTGTTTCTTCCTAGGATTATTGGTATATATATTAAGAATGTCATATATGTAAAAAATAAATGTATAAATATGACTTATTGAGCAAAGGTATATCTTTAAAAGTGAATGCATTTTCATTTGTTTTTTATTTTAGACATGTCTTACTATGTAAACGATTTTCAACTTTCAATGAAAAACATTTCTAGCAATCTGAAAGTAACTGAAAATTGGTGTTTATGATAATTTTAATGCTGTTTAACAACTCAGGAAATGGTATTTTCTTCTAATTTATACTAGTGTTTTCTTTGGTGGAGTGGCACACTTTGCAATTAGAAATATGAAACTTATGTTTTTGATGATTGTTTTGCTACTGAATATTTGTAGGTCATTTTTCAAAAATGTAGTTATTTTTGGCACATTTAAGTAAATCATCTAAAATATTTATATGTAATCCAGAGCCTAATGTACTTGACAAATGTTGAAAAATATATTCATTAAAATGATTAAACACATTTTCATTTTGTCTGAGTTGAGCTTCATTTAGGTGAGAGATGTTATTTTTTTAATATTTCCACTTTTTTACTAATACAAGGCCTTATGGGATTATTCAAATATTAAATGAAAGCTTATCTTTTTAATATATTTTTCATATAGTTGACTAATAAATTATTAACTTTGAACTATATTTGCTAACTATATTAAGTGTGCCCTTTGCATGTAATCTAATCTAAGTCTATCAGAATAATTTTGCTCATTTGCTAATTCTAATACTTTTGCAACCTCAGGAAAAATTTTAAAACAATAACTGGAAGCAAAACTAACATAGAGTGCTATTTTATTCTATAGTAGGAGCTTGATTTTCATTTTATACAGTAGCATTCCCTTTAGAAAAAAACTACTTTATAATACTCACATTTTAGCCCCAATAAATTGGTTAAAATAATACACATCTCTAGTGATGAAACCCAGCACTTCCCTTTGAAGGAAATGATATGAAATAAATGTGAGAACAAAGCTTGTAATATTGATGCATGAAGTTAAAAAGGTGTTTATACATTTGCACTCTCTATGCCTTATTTCTTACATGAACTTTATGTGATATAGAAAACTATTGGAACAACTGACTTTTTTTTTCTAGTGTTTCTCTTGTATTTTATCATTCTTTATTTTTCGAACAAAAGACAAATGAGAACAACAGCAATACAAACAAAACTAACGGTTTTTCTCAGTGTGTTAAGTAAAAAGTCCTGGATCTGGAAAGAAAAACTATCTCAATAGTTTTGTCTTTGATGTTAGATTTATACTTTCTTTTTTTTTTATATGAACATGTGAATTTTTATTAATTGATTTCTTTAAAGGCTCATTTATATATTGAAGTTTACTAATATTTTTACCCTCCAGATATATTACTATATCCACCTCTACCAATTCTAATATTTTCCTAATTTGAAATAATAATTCGTTGCGGTTTTGTACTTTGTCTACTATACTCTGTTAAATATATTTTATTTATATTCTGGTCTCTTCTGTTTTTATACAAACAAGCATAGTATCTCCTGGATAACATAAGGCAAGATACAAAAGAAGAACAAAACAGAATTCTTAAATATTGGAATTTTAGTCATCGTCCATTCTTATGTTATTAGTAGTTTGTACTCATTGTGCTCCCTCAGTATTTCCCAATAGTTTCAACTCCACTAGATTAGCTTAGATCTTTAAGGGTATATAGATAGAAAAATGGGTTCTAGTGTGATAATCTTAAAATCTTCATAATTAAAGTGAACTTTTAAACCTATAAGTAATTTTTTTATGTGTTGCAGCTAATAGGATACCCTCTGCTGTTAAAAGCAACCAACTATAAACTTTTTCCTTGTAAATTTTTATAAACCAATGTAAAATACATCCAGTCAACTATCTGTGTTAATTTCATCCGTAATAGTTAAGTGAGTTATAATTGAGTCTATTTTCAGAATAAATAGTTTGTCTATGTTACAAACTAATGTGATAAAAAGATCTAAGGGACTATTAATATTCAGAAAATCCAAAAGTAAAAAGCACAGAAAATACACCAAAGAGTAAGTTTTATTGCAATTTCAACATTTAAAAATCTTTTCTTTTAATAATGATTACATGTTTCAGTACCTACTAAATTTTAATTTTCTACCCTCATGTTTCTACAGATCAGACTATTTCCACAGGTCAGACTGGCAGACTGTAACCACAGTGTTGTGGGTCTATAATAATTTCCCCCCTGAAAATTGAGAAGTCTTACAGAATGGTGGTTAAAAGTCAAGACTAGCACCAAATTGTGTATGATCAAATCCTTGTTCTGCCACTTACTTGCTGAGTAAATTAGGCTTCACTTTCCCCTTTTGTGCAATTCAGATAATTATAGCACCTCAAAGGGTTGAAGAAAGAAAGAAATTCATTGTTAATAAATAGTACAGTATCTAGAATGTAATATTCACCTTAAATGTTAGGTTATGTTTATTTTTTTATGAAATATCTTTCAAGTGATATGAAAGAGTATTCTTTAAGATGGTGAATAACAGCATACAGCTTATTAAAACTGAGTTTTATCTTTAAAAAAGGATTCTAAGATACTAGTGTTCCTGCTTTTTTAACTCCAAAATATTTCTGTAATCAGTCTCTGTGTGGTTTTTAAGATAGTTTAAACTACACTACAGTTATTTTCTCCTCTAGTGAGAATACTAAGTCATGCATTCTCCAGTGATAAATCATCTTGCTATTATTTCCCTATTGAGAAAGAAAAGTTATAAGGGCTAATAGTTTTATAACTTACACTTTTTTGTGTGTGTGTGTGTGTTGCATATTGCAAAGTGCAACTTTGAAATTTCCAACAGGTGAAATTTTAAATATGAAGCAAATATAAAGATATAATAAATAGAAGTAGATTCTTTAAGCAATGTGTTTTTTAAAATCTTAACAAAATAAAAAAAATAGAGGTTTGATCAGTTCTGAATTATTGATACTAAATTTTTTAGTCACTTCAAAATTCAACAAAATGGTTTTGTTAATCAGTCATTGGTGCCAAAAATTAAATTCCAGCCTTAATTTTAGATTCCTGGTGGTTAGCTCACCTAGGATTCTTCTTAAATTTCATGAAAAGAAAAAGGAAAAATAACAATTGCAGAAACATCTGCTTTATGGACACTCGTTTACTGATGAATTTGAAATCGTATCTCAAAATATAATAAAACAAATGAAAACAGGTAACTCATGTATAGCACCTTTGCTATGGTTACAGGAAAACACAGATGAAACCCACTGGTCTTTCTTTAAATTCATGACTGTAGATCTCAAATGAATCCTTAATTCTCAAATAGTCATAAGCCCATTTACTTTTTTACTCTCTAGATGGCTATTTCATATGTTCTCTTCTTTCAACCTCTGTATTAGCTTTCTGTTGCTGTGTAACAAGTTACACAGTGGCTCAGACAGCACCCATTTATTATCTTGTAGTTTCCATAGGTCAAGAGTCTAGGCACTGCTTCGCCGAGTTCTCTGCTCCTGGTCTCACAAAACTGCAATCAAAATATCGGATGGAGTGCATTCTCATCTAGAAGCTTGACTGAAGTCTAATCTGCTTTTAAGTTGATACAGGTTGATGGCAGCATCCAGTTCCTTGAAGTCAGTGCCCTGACTTCTTACTGTCTGTCGACAAGAGGCTGCCCAAGTTCCCTGCAGTATGACCCTCAGTACAGTAGGCACTTTCCACTATGGCTATTTACATCTTGCAAAGCCAGCAGGAAAATCTTTGTCCCATGTGTGCTAGCAAGATGAAACCTTACATATTGAACTGAATCACATGTGTGACTTCTCACCTCCTTTACTATACAATATATAATCACAGTAGTGACATTCCATCATTTTGCCACATTCTGTTGATTAGAATCAAATCACAGTTTCCACCCACATTCAAATGGAGAGAATTACACAAAATGTAGCACCAAGGAGGCAGATCCTGGGGCTTTCTAAGAATTCCCCTATCAAACCTTCCAATATCTCTTGCTCCATCCTCACTCCCAACAGATGATCTGAGTTACTGCTTCACTGAGAAAACTGAAGCAAAGGAAAACTTGCACAAACTCACACTAAACATAAACGTAATACCCACATATTCTACATTCTCTTACCTTCTCCTATCTAAAGCCAGTAATTTCACTTATACATTAAACCTCATCCTTTTTCCTTTACTCGAAGACATCTCTTCAGCAATTCTGCCTTCCCTCTCCTTTATTATCTTTCACTTTTTTGTCTCTATGGAATCATTCCCATCAGCATGCTTATATCTGTTTTTTCCCCCATCTTAAAAGACTAAACAAAACTTTTAATGCCACTCTCCCGACCAGCTAATGCCCCACTTCTTATACTCCTTTGTAGCAAAATTCACAAATTGTTTTCTCTGTTCTCTGTTTTCCAATATGTCTCTTCCTTCCCATTCTTTCTTAGGTCCATTCCAGCAAGATTTTTGCCTCTACCATTTCACCAAAACTGTGTTTGCCAAGGACATCAGTGATGACCACACTGCTAATTCCAGTTGTCTATTCTCGGTACACATGTTACTTGGCCTATTAGCAGTATTTGTCATAATTCGTCACTTCCACTGCCTTGCTAAACTTTCGTTACTTGCCTTCCAGGATACTACACACTTGGGATTTTACCCCTGCATCATATCATGTGCTTTGTCTCAGAATTCTTTGCTAGTTTTCCTCATCCCACTTAATGTTGAAAATCTCCATGTTTTACGACTTCTTTAGGGTTTATACTTTGTTTCTCCTTATCTAATACCATGGCTTTCATATGTTAACAATCTGCAAAATTTATGTCGTCAGTGAAAGGCAGCTTTACTATGAACTAATGAAGCTTAAGCCTTAAGATTTCTCACCTCTACAAGCTTATTACAAGGCACCGTACCTAATTTTAAGTTCATTTTTTGAATATATTTCCCAAAGATGTCCCCTAAAATTGTATGATACCGGTCCCACATAACTTGGGTTCATATTTATCTCTTAATTCCGCTCTAAGAAGCTATAGACTGTATCCAGATTCCCATCCAGCAATTTCCACTTGCATATCTAATGGACATTTTAAATTCATCAGTCCAGAAAACTACCCTAACCTTCCTCCATCTTTACCAACCTTTACTATCTCAGCAGAGGCAGTGCCGTACATCCACTTGCTCCAACCAGAAATCTCAGATTCACCCTCACCTGTTTTCTTCCATAACCCAAATCCAGTTTCTATACGATATAATAGTGACTCTGCCTTTAAAATAGAGGTAGAATCTTAATCACTTCTCGTTACATCTATTGCTATCCTAGTCCATGCCTGTATTACTGCAATAGCCTCCATATAGGATTTCCTACCTTTTCTACCCTTGCTATCCAAAAGTTCGTTCTATACCACGTCTGTATTCCTTTTAAAAATGTGTCAGGTTTTGGTGGGGTTTTTTCCCCCTTTGCCTATATCTGTGATAGTTTCCCATTTCACTCAGTAAAAGCCGAAATCCCAAAAATGATACCCATTAACTTACAAGATCTGGCCCTTGTCACATTACCTCTTTCATTTCATTTCCTACCTCACCTGCTTACTACTCTGCCTCAGCCAAATTTACCTGCTTGTTTTTCCTTGCAGACAATAGGTGTGCTCTCTCCTCAGTATTTTGTTCTTGCTTTTCTCTCTGCTTTAAATTCTTTTATCTCAGAGATTTACTTGGCTAACACCTTCAGAGCCCTCAAGTCTTACTTCAAAATTCGCCTTCTCAATAAGGCCTACTGACCATCCTATGTAATATTGCAGACTGGCCTCCTTCTAGTACTCCTAATTCCCTTTGTCTTGCTGTATTTTTTCCATCCCTTCATAGAATACCACATATTTGTTTATTGTCATACTCACTGTGCATCGTCTCTCTCACTTTCGTAGAAAGTAAGATGAATGACAACAGGGATCTTTGTTTTATTCTCTCATGTATCAGAAGCACTAACCTGCAACATAATAGGTTCTCAATTAATATTTGTTGAATGACTAGTCTTAGGAGGAAAAATAGGCTTACGGCCTCTATGTTTAAAAATCAGTTTATTTTTAGGAGCACCTGGGTGGTTCAGTTGGTTAAGCGTTCAACTTCGGCTCAGGTCATGATCTCACAGTTTGTGGGTTCGAGCCCCGCGTCAGGCTCTCAGCTGACAGGTCGGAGCCTGGATCCTGCTTCGGATTCTGTGTCTCCTTCTCTCTCTGCCCTTTCCCCACTCACAAACACTCTCTCTCTCAAAAATAAACATTAAAAATTTTTGAAAAAATGAGTTTATTTTTGAAAATCCCTTCAAATGAAATTTTGAACATAAGTTCTCTAAAGATCTAAACCACCTGAATAAGGATGCTTTAAATTTTTTGTTGCAATTTAGTTAATTTATTTAATAATATTTGTTTTTTAATAAATTTATTAAAATATATTTTAAATATAGTTGAGGTACAATGTTATATTAGTTTAAGGTATACAACATTGATGATTTGACAATTCTGTACATTAGACAGTGCCATGAAAAGTGTAGTCACCATCTGTCACCACACAATATTATTGCAGTATTATCGATCCTGTTCTCTATGCTGTACTTTGCATCTCTGTGACTTAATTATTTTATAATTTGAAGTCTGTAACTCTTAATTCTCTTCACCTATTCCATCTATCTGCCCACCCCCTCCTTTCTGGCAACCACCAGTTTGTTCTATTTATGTGTTTCTTTATTGAATAAATAAATTGAATATTAAATTAACGGGACATAGCTTTCTTCATTAGACTTCTGTTTTACTCAGAACACAGTTTGAAAGCTAGTCAGGCTCTTGTCTCAGGTATTGTCATAATTCTCCAACAAAAAATTTTCATTTCCTTCAGCATATGTGTGTGAGTTGGTGTGTGTGTGCACGTGTGTGTAATATCAGGGTAGTGTTCATTAGAAGTGTATTTAAGAAAGTTCCAGAAAAATAATGAAATACAAATGTTCTTTTTAAGAGAAGTGATTTTATTATTTTTATTTTAAGGGAATTGTATTTATTACACATTAGAGTTTATGTATTGTGCTTACAACTAGGATGAGGTTTATAAAATTGCTGATATTAAAAAATTGCTACTATATGAGTGAAGTTTCTTAGTATATATCATATACATATCAAAATCTGTAAAACTTTCCAAGAATAAATTGAACCAAAAAAAGGATAGAATCCATATTAAGAGAATGTAAAATTTTCATGTAAGTACATAAAATGCTTCCTTAATGAATAGACTTAAAATAATTTTGGGAGAGAAAATTTAATATAGAAATAGCAATGTTTTTAAATTAAAATGTAAATGTAATTTTCATTTTCTTCCCAATTTTTTTGGTATTGTGGGAGCTAGAAGCAAAGGCAAAATGATTTTAATATTCATATGAAAAAGAAATGCCTAAGAATTACCAGGAAACTATTAATAAAAGGATTATCAAAAACATAATATATGTGTGGGACGGCTTACTTGGCTCAGTATTAAAATTTACTATAAAGCTATCATAATAAAAGGAGTGTGATATTAACACAAACAGGTATAATTTATCAGTGAAATTCCAGAAATCCAAGTACATATGAGAATTTACTGTGTTTTATTATATATTAAGAAAGGTAGTATAACTTAGGGATTAAGAGAACTGGATTCTCGAATCATAATCTTTGGCTTCAAATCAAATCTTTCCTGCTTTCTTATTTTGTGATTTGAAGAAACATCTTTAACTTTGCCATGTGTGTTTCTCATCGTTAAAATGTGACTAACAACGGAGCCCTAGCTCATAGGTTTGTTATGATTCTTAAATGAATGAATACATGAGAAGCACTTAGAACACTGCCTGGTCCAGAGTAATATTTAAGTGTCATTTTAATCCATTTTAGAAAAGGATGTTAGGCATCAGGGAAAGATGAATCAACATCATAAAATTATACTTTTTTTTAACCAACAGATAAAATTCTGTGTGTTAATAATGCTCATGGATCAGGAACAAATAATCTGTGTGTATGTGCATTTATGAATTTAAAGTACTGGCACGGATATAGGAAATAATCATTCTTATGCAATATTGATGTAAGTGCTATAATATTGCAGCTTTTGAGAATCTATCCAGTAAAACTTAATGCACCAATATTTAGGAATATAGAGACAAGGATGTATATCATAGTATTATTTGCAGTGGCAAAGTCGGGAAACAACCTGACCTCTAACAGGAGAATGACTGAATAAATAATGGTATTACAGAATATTATGGGGTGATGGTATTAAAAGTAATAAGTTGGAGCCACATAAATTGGCTAAGAATAGTGTTCATAATATACTATCTAAAGAATACTAAGTTGCTAAGAAACATATGGCCCTGTGTTTAATAGAAAACATCTTGTGTGCATGTATCATAGGGTGATGACGAGGAATATGAACATGATTAACTTTTTCTGTTTATATCTCTACTTTGTTTTTAAAATGTTAACTGAGAATGTAAAACAAGATGGAGAAAATGACTTCAGTTGTGGTATATACTGTGTTTTGAAGAATATAAAGTGGGAATTTTCCAAGAGAACGACTGGACCATCTTTATCATTATATATCTGTTTGAGCTACCTGACTCTTCCTTTTTCTAGTCATGGAATGCTTTTTTGAGTTTCCAGAAGGGTTACATAGAGAGGGTTCAGGCCTAGAGGAGACATTTATTAAATGACAAAGGAAATGACATTTTTTTTCATATTTTGAAGTTATATCAAGTTATGTACTATATGTAATATTTTTCTTAATACATCAAAGGTTCTCAATCCTACTTTTACATCAGAAATACCTGTGGAGATACTTACTTAATAGATCTTGCATGAGATTGGGTGTCTATATTTAAAGAGTTAGAGAAATGTTTTCTGAAGCTGTTTACTATATGAAAAATGCATATTAGTTGACTAAAATGATTGTGTACTATTCTTACACTGTCTCTTCTCTCAGACTTTAGTTTATTAAGACTTTTTTCATTAAATAACATACTTTATTTGAAAAATAACAAATTAAAAAATACTTGATTTGTGCAAAAGTTGAAGGGTAGGTGTTAGGTTTAGCATTGAAAACAATAAGAGTTTACTAACTATAACTAGTACAACTTAAATCTATGAAGACTTATTATGCAAAGGGTGATTATCTTTTCACATAGCATTAATAGTCCTTGACGATTACCAGGAATGATTAGGAGTTCTCTTACGTTGTATATCTTTATATACAGATTACAAAAATTATGGAAAGGGGTTAAATGAATGCTTCTAACCATAGTCATTCCATCGCAAGCTTCTAAGTTAGTTTGCTATGCTGTAGATAGTGTGTTCTGAACACCCAATGGTGGGAATCAGAGGATCTGCCTGAGAGCAAGTTAAGAATTGCTACTGAAAGCACCTAATTTATGTTTGCGTAATACACCTTATGGTAAATACCAGCCTATGTGACCTTCTGAAGTCCCTTTTGAAGGTACAATTTCAAATGAAGATATATTCCTGTTTATGGAAAATCTAGTGCTTTACAGTTACTCAGATTGAAAAAAAGTGGTATACTTCAGGGAAAAAGAATGAAATAGTCACTCTCTAATGTCGTTTATTTTACATCCCATACATGACTCGGGCATTGGCTCATGAGTAGGCAGATTTGCAATTATCTGTCTTTCTGAACTACCTAATAGGTAAAGGTGTTTTATTTATTTCATCAACGTTTTTCTTGCAGTCATAGCTGTAGTAATTCTTACACCACAGCGTGTTCTCAAGACAGCACATTATACATGCATTTATATAACCAAAGCATTTAATGCTCTGTACTCTGGAATGTGTATTAGTCTTCTTGCTCTGTGTGTGTGTGTGCGCGCTCACACGCACGTACAGTTCAATAGAATTTTTTGTAATCTTTCAAATAAAGCCATATAAAAGGGGTAGTTATCAAGTTTATTTTCAATATTTTACTTTTTAAAATGCTTAGAAATTGGAAGCATGTGAATGTCTTTGCATGTTCTTTCAGATAAGAGTAGTTTTGCCAGATTAGAGAGTTTGACCCCTATTCACTATAGAATAAATAATTATTTCTCATTTTTGACTTTTCTAATTTATCTTTGATTAAGGAATATCCTAGGAGATAATAAGTTGATCATTTTCATCTTTTCTTCTAAACCTAATACCTTTATAATTCATTTTATTAAGTGTTTGGTTTAGCTATTGTTTTTTTCTTGTATTAGATGATACCATTTTTTAAAGATACTCTTTAAAAATATTTTGGAAAAGGAAATGCTCTATTTTATTAACTAACTGCAATTTGTTTTGAGCCAAGTAATAGAAGTTACAAAATTAATGTTTTTATTTATGATTTATTAAATATTAGAAGTGAACTACATCAATCCATATTTAGGGAAAGAGCTTAGTTTTGTGACTAATAATACAGTTTGTTAAATTACAGGCATTCTTCTGTAGCCTTTTATTTAGTATTTGTTTATCTCCAGTGTTAATTAAGAATAATTTGTGAAATATTCATTTTCTTAACGATAGTCATGTGTGATAGTAAATTATGAAACTTTACTAGTATGTTACTGAAATGAAAACATGTATTATCTTTAAAAAAAAGTACTGGCTTCAGAAAAATTGTTGGTAAAATCAAATATAAGCAGTGTTGTATTAGGATGATTAGTAAATATAAAATACCTGTAAGCACCTGTATTTGACTTCAAAGTAGCTTAAATCAGGTAAAAAATATTGCACATCAAGCTTTTCAACTAAATAATAACATTTAATTTTAATGGTAAAAATGGCTTAATCAAAAATTTGAAAAAACAAAATTAAAAGTCCAAATTATGCAAGTTTTTAAAATTCATCTATTTACAGAAGTTTAAGTGGAGACTGATTTTTCAAACATAGTTGAGATGTTTACTTCTGAAAATATCTAATTAGTTTGGTTATATCATAGCATATTAAATCAATCCATGAATAAACTCAGAATTTAAAAACATTTTAAATTCTAACATTAACGTTCTGGTTTTCCTAGATAGGTATTTATTTTAATTACATGATTCTTATTTAAAACTATGACTTTAAGTTTCCTTATTTTAAAATTTAAAAGTATTTTCTAAGTCTCCTTTCTATCATTTCTCAACTACTTGTATAATATAAATTTAAATATTTAGTAGTCTTTATGATAGATGCTACCTGACTGTAAGCTTCATAGAAGGGAGATCTAATTCTTTTTATTGACTTCTATAAAATCCCCAACATCTGCACCAGTACCTGGCACACCATAGGCACTGAATAAATAATTGTGCAGTGAGTACCAAGAAATGTATTAAAACTATTTTAAATATGTTGTTTATTCTACTTTTACATAATTTGTTTTTTCAGCAGTTTAATTTGGAAGTAACTTTTTTATTTCCTTTTATTACTCTGCTTTTAAAATACTAAAATAAGACAAAGTTTACCTGGTAGAGGGAAAAAAATGTCACCTGAAATTCAGTCTCTGTTATTCCCTTCATTTCAGTTTTACCTGCATATAATTTTACACTACTTAATTCAAACTCTACATACACATTTACATATATTTTATAATTTTGTGTTGTTTTCCACATCATTTTATAATTCCATGTAGTGCCTGTACACTGTTCTTTGTATATGATATTTTCCGTGTTCTGGATTATTTTCCAGAAGGATCACAAAAGGAGAGATAGACACTAAGGCAAAGCTTATGTTCATTTTATAACTTAATATATTCTCCATAGTGATTTCCAAGAGGTAATATATACTACTACACATTTTTAAAAGAAAGAGATTAAGGGGTGCCTGAATGGCTCAGTCGGTTGAGCATCCAACTTCAGCTCAGGTCATGAACTCACGGTTTGTGAGTTCAAGCTCCATGTCAGGCTCTATGTTGACATCTCAGAGCCTGGAGTCTGCTTTAGATTCTGTGACTCCCTATCTCTCTGCCCCTCCCTGACTCGCTTGCACTCTCTCTCAAAAGTAAATAAACATTAAAATTAAAAAAAAAAAAAGATTAATAGTTAGACCATTACCTCATGTACATTTGGTTCACTTTTTTTAAGTGATTAATTTTGCTGCTCTATTTTAAATATCTCTGATTGATTTTAGCAGTTTATATTTTCTTATCAAAGTTCTTTACTGTTCACTATTTAATGAGTTTTTTCACTTTTACCTTCCCGTAAATTACCTTATCCATTTCTATTGCTTTAAATAACCTCAAATTTCCTATGATCACCAGACCAATAGCTAATCACCTACTTGCTGTCATCACTTAGATGTCTCATGAGGATTTCAAACTTAAAATATCCAAAGTAGAATTCTTGATTCCCTCTATCCTTATCTTTCATACCTTTTCATCATCCACTTCTGTGAACACAACCCCTCCTTTAATGTTCATAGCTATTTTTCACTTTTTAAATTGACATTACAGCTTTTAAAATATTAAATTAAAAGCATTAGTTTTCATATTAAAAGCCCAAATATTTCAAGTACATTTTTTCACTAATTGGAATTGAGAACTCTGAACATATATCTTATTATGTAAACTCCAATAAAACAGTTTGTCTAAGAAGATATGGTTTAAAATAATAATAGTAATAATAATAATGATTTCTAAGAGGTTTTTGATAATTTGACATGTAGATGATGTTGACAGATGGGAGTTCAAGAAATTTAACCTCATTTTAGTAAAATATGGTTTAGTAAGCATTAAGAAGACAATACTGCAAGTTATTTTCATTTGTAAATAATAGGCTGCCCTAAAATAGTTTATTATTTACAACTTTTATGGTTTCTTTATAGTTGTTGGACTTCTGGTATTTTTCTTTTTTGACGTAATTATATCTAGAGCATTTAGCATCTCAATAGGAATCATTTAAAGTGCTTTTCTTTTCCTATAAAAAATGATTTTTCCTATTTTTCTTATACCTAAGTGTATCCCTGTCTGGAATGTGATGTGATGTGTCTTTAACATAGGCAGCAGTCATCAAAAGGAAAAGAAAGAAAAAACGAAACAAGCAAACTTTGAATAATGCTTCAAGGGGCAAAGTGAAAAAATGTATTAAGTAAAAATATAGTTAAGTTAAACTTTATTTTCCTTTAGAAATTTCATGGGGATTATCATTCAGTTTTTGTCTTCTTCCAAGGATACACAAAAAGAGGTGTA
Organism: Panthera uncia; assembly: GCF_023721935.1. Classification (NCBI taxonomy): domain Eukaryota; kingdom Metazoa; phylum Chordata; class Mammalia; order Carnivora; family Felidae; genus Panthera; species Panthera uncia. The sequence goes on from NW_026057582.1 coordinate 69,233,940, forward strand.
TTGTCTGTCATTCTCTCTCATATCTTGTATCCACAAGGGGAAATAGAGTATGGCTCTTTGAAAGAAGATATAAAATGAAGTATAAACTTTTAATTATTCTGAGGTAAAAATGTAATTACTTGAACCAAGGCAAAGAGGTAGGAGGTAATTGCACCAGTTATGAATTGTGATTATGACTCAGTAGAAACTGTCATTTGAGTCATGTTATTAATTGATCCAGTTCATCACATAATCAAGGAAATGCTAATATATTTGTATTCTGGACTTTTAGAACCAATCTGACTATATTTTGATGGCTAAGGAAGCCTAGCCACAAAACCTTAGTGGGTAAGGGGTAACAAACTATGAAGTATCATAGGAAAAACATAATATATATCAATAAACATTTAAGAAAAGGCATATAGTGCATATTTAATCATTTAGTTCTTATAATGTTAGTGATTTTTTTCTCAAGTTTTTATTTAAATTTCAGTTGTTAACATACAGTGTAATATTAGTTTTAGGTATACAATATGGTGATTCATCACTTCCATACAGCTTGCTTATTACAGCAAGTACATGCCTTAATCCCCATCACCTGTTTCACCCAACGTCCCCTCTGGTAACCATCAGTTTGTTCTCTATAGTTAAGAGTCTGTTTCTTGGTTTGCCTCCCTATCTCTTTTTTTTTTCCCTTTGCTTGTTTGTTTTATTTCTTAAATTCTGTATATGAGTGAAATCATATGGTATTTGTCCTTCTGACTTATTTTGCTTAGTGTAATACTCACTAGCTCCATCCGTGTCGTTGCAAATGGCAAGATTTCATTCTTTTTGATGGCTGAATACCTATAATACATCTTCTATATCCATTCATCAGTTGATGGACACTTGGGCTGTTTCCATAATTTGGCTATTGTAGATAATGTTGTTATGAACATAGAGGTGCATGTATCCCTTTGAATTAGTATTTTCGTATTCTTTGGGTAAATAGTAGTGCAATTGCTGGATTGTAGGGTAGTTCTATTTTTAACTTCTTGAGGAACCTCCATACTGTTTTCTACAGTGGCTGCACAAGTTTTCATTACCACCAACAGTGCAAAAGGATTCCCCTTTCTCCTCTTTCTCGCCAACACCTATTGTTTCTTGTGTTGTTGATTTTAACCATTCTAACCAGGTGTGAGGTTATCTTTCTTTTTTTCTTAAGTTTATTTATTTATTTTGAGAGAGAGAGAGACAGAGATCATGAGCGGGAGAGGGGCAGAGAGAGAGGGAGAGAGAGAATCCCAAGCAGACTGCACTGTCAGCGAAGAGCTTGACACAGGGCCCGATCTCAGGAACCTGAGATCATCACCTGAGCCAAAATCAAGAGTCAGATGCTTGACCAACTGAGCTACCCAGGAACCCTGAGGTGATATTTCATTGTAGTTTTGATTTGTATTTCCCTGATGATCAAAGATGTTGAGCATCTTTTCAGGTGTCTGTTGACCATCTGTGTTTTTTCTTTGGAAAATTGTCTGTTTATGTCTTCTGTCCATTTTTTTAAATTGGAATTGAGTTTTATGAGTTATTTATATATTTTGGATACTAACCTTTTATCAGGTTAGTATAACCAGGTTAGTATATTTGCCATTTGCAAATACCTTCTCCCATTCTGTAGTTTGCCTTACAGTTTTGTCGATTGTTCTCCTTACCATGCAGAAGCTTTTTATTTTGATGAGGTCCCAGTAGTTTATTTTGGTTTTGTTTCCCTTGCCTCCAGAGACATACCTAGAAATAAAGTGCTACAGCCAATGTCAGAGAACACAGTGCCTGTGTTCTTCTGTATGATTTACATGGTTTCTTACCTCACATTTAGGTCATTAATCCATTTTTAACATAAAATGTAAAAAAGTGGTTTTTTACTTAACTGTAAAAAAGTGGTCCAGTTTTTTTTGCATGTTGATGTCCACTTTTTGGAACACCATTTGTATAAAGTACCAAAACTGAAACAGGAAGAAATAGAAAACTTGAATAGACCAATAACCAGCAAAGAAATTGAATCAGTATAATAAAAAAATAAATAAATAAGAACCTCCCAACAAACAGAAATCCAAGGCCAGATGGCTTCACAGGCATAGTCTACCAAGCATATAAAGAAGAGTTAATACCTGTTCTTAAACTATTCTAAAAATAGAAAAGGAAAAAAAACTTACATACATTCATTCTATGAAGTCAGCATTACTCTGATACCAAAACCAGATAAAAACTCCACTAAAAAAGAAAACTACAATCCCATATCTCTGATGAACATAGATGAAAAATCCTCCACAAAATACTAGCAAACCAAATCCAACAATACATTAAAAAATCATTTAACTGCGATCAAGTGAGATTTATTCCTGGGATGTAAGTGTGGTTCAATATTTGCAAATCAATCAATGTGATACACCACATTAATAAAAGAAAGGATAAGAACCATATGATCATTTCATCGGATGCAGAAAAAGCATTTGACACAGTACAACATCCATTCATAATGTTAGTAACCATAAATCTATGAGTGTCACTGATTTCAGTAATTTTGTAAGATTAAAACATCTATGCATTTATCTTTTTGTGTATTTTAGTATGTTTGCCATATAATCTTTGAATATTTTTTTAGTCTTGAGGTATTTTTTTTCACACTTATCATCCCATGAAATGACAGGGAATGGGTTCCAGCAGCTCAGGCTCCTTTCCATTGGTTCTCAAAAAGTGTGATTCTCTGGGTGAGACAGGCTGGCACTTCAGGTGAACCCAAGTACCTTTCTCTTTGACTACCTTCTTTTTCTTACCATTTTTCTTCATGCACTTCAGGAAGCTATCTCGGCTCTTTGAGTGGTTTATATGCTCAATATGTACATTAATTCTCTTGGCAAGGATCTTGCCCTTGTTTGTGCACAACAGTGCCAACAGTACGTGGGTAACATTGTAGACTCTTCCAGTTTTGCCATGGTAACATTTGTGGGGAATTCCTTATAGAACAGTGCCCATTCCCTTGATGTCCATAATGTCACCTTTCTTGTAGATTCACATGTATGTGGCCAAAGGAACAATTCCATGTTTTCTAAAAGTTCTAGAGAACACATAACGAGCACTTCTCCTCTTTCCCTTTGTGTTGATCATTTTGGTGAATTACTAATATATGATGGTTCCAGTTGAAAGGATAATCTTTGAATTTTGGATTTTAGAGGTGGTAAAGTTATTCTTGTTTTAAGAACCGGATGTCTTATTTTTACACACACACATACACACATACACACAATTGCATGGCCATGATGGAATCTTTTAAATAGTTTATTGTTTGGTTCTTATTAATCTATATTTTACTTTTTGGTTTTATCTTTTAAACAGTTATCCAACTGATCATGTCAATTAAGTGCAAATAATCCAAAACTAAATAAGATAATGGCTTTCTGGAAAATATAATTTTGTGAGAGAGATAAATATCTGTTGCATGCTAATATAAGCCAGCATAGAATAAGTAACATAATAAGAAATACAGAGAAGTATTTGACACTTCTTTAGAGAACCAGGATTGAGTTTACAAGCGCTATTGCATTTGAACTGCTCTTACAGGACATATAAGATTTAAGGAGGCGAAAATATGCATTCTCAAGTAAAGAACAGTGTGGGAATATAGGTATATAACATTTCAGTCAGTTGGGACAAATGAATAAACAATAAGCAAAGACATGGAAAAACAATGAATATAGAGTATATCCAAGAATTAGAAGGTAAAGTTTGGATTCAGCATAGCATACCAGTCTTAAAAGAAGCATTTCAGAGAGAAAAAAAAATCAATAGTGCATAACAGGATGTAGACATCTAGGGAGCAAGAAAAGGCACAGATGGCTCCTGGGTTTCAAACCTGGTGTTGGTAGTGGTGGGGAAAAAGAGGGTGAAGATATCTAAGAAAAGACAGCATGGCATTTACAGTGATACTATGCATGTTTATGAAAACTGTATTGCCTTTGATTTGATTATCAAAAGTGAGAAGATTAAACAGACTACTAGAAAGTTAGAAGAGTTGCTTTTTTTTATTTCACTATTTTGTATTCATGTAGCAATCCTGTACATATTTTGTCAAATCTACACTTTTCAGAAGGCAGTTATTAATCGGTATAAAATCTATAATCAAAGGAAAAGATGTTTTCAGTTTACTTTAGTCACCAATTCAAGATAGATCCCCAAATGACACATGCATCTTCATTGGACACTACTAAATGCTGCCTCAGCAGCCAAAGGTGTACATTACGGAAATGAAAGAGATTTATTCTTTTAGATCATGTAGGGTATATCTTGGTAATGTCTTGATTTTTAAAGCATCAAGACATACAACAAAATGTATTATTTCTTTTAGATAGGCAAATAATATATGATATAGTAAGAGCGTAAAAGTTTCTAATATACCAGTTGGCTTGTTCTAAATTATAGAAATCCAACTCAAAGTGGCTTAAAAAAGGGAATTACATTGATCTGGGCAGGCTTTAGACATGGTTAGATTCAGATGCCAGAATGCTGTCAGAAATTTTCTCTCTCCATTTCTGGAGTTTCCTTTTATCTCGGTTAACTTTATTTTTCAGTCAAGTCTTTTCTCTTTCCATATGGTGGCGAGATACTACTGTCAGGCTTATGCTCTGCTAGATTGGAAATACAACTATCTCTGTCCCATCAGTTTTACCAGATTCTCAGGTTAACTCTTACTGGGCCATCCTGGATCATGTTCTTAATCCCAAATCAATACCTGCCAGGGGTGTGGGAATTTTGATGTGTCAGGCTTTGTTGTGTTTCCACTGCTAGAGCATTGGAAAGTTGTCAGCCTTACCTGAAGCACATGTGCTAAGAATGAGAAAGGGTGCCTCCAAAGGAAAATGGGGTCTGTTGCCAGAAGAAGGAAGATCAGATGTTGGATGGATGAGTGAGTGAATGAATGAATGAATGAATGAAAAGTATCCACTGTTGATAGTCATTGCTTTACAAATGTAAGTCCATGCATATGTGCTATATAATATGGCAGCCCTAAATAAAATAGTACATACTATTCATTGAGATATCTTAAATTATAATGGACCTTGTTTTGCATGTATATTAAGGTATGGCTTTATGAAATAGGTAATTTTCCTGCCGTGATGATGAAATGTGACTACAGACACTCTCATTGTTTTATAAAACCATAATGAGTTACAGGTCTTATTTGGCAAAGGAGTAAATTTGTTTGTCTTAATATTTATTTTTAATCAGAAACATATCAACATTAAAACCTACCTATTTAGTGGTTTTGATACTAGATTCCAATACAGGTTCTTCTTTGGCTGCACATAGAGAAATAGTCACTCAATTACTTTTTTTTTCCCCCTGAAAAGCAGTTGATGCTAGTAAAATTAGTATAATTATATTGTTAATCTTATCTCATGTTTATTTGATAATACATAATTATAAGTCTAGGAATAGGGAAAATTTAAGTAAAGATTTTTTTCTTTAAAAACAATACTTAAGCACATGATTACTATTCAGATAGGTTTAGGTTCGAATGGGAGCTCTCCAACACAGAGATAACAGAGAGCAACCTTATGGGAATGTCTGATAATAGAGAATAGGATTCTTTTTTTAATATGAAATTTATTGTCAAATTGGTTTCCATACAACACCCAGTGCTCATCCCAACAGGTGCCCTCCTCAATACCCATCACCCACCTTCCCCTCCCTCCCACCCCCCATCAACCCTCAGTTTGTTCTCAGTTTTTAAGTCTCTTATGTTTTGGCTCCCTCCCTCTCTAACCTTTTTTTTTTTTTTTTCCTTCGCCTCCCCCATGGTCTTCTGTTAAGTTTCTCAGGATCCACATAAGAGTGAAAACATATGGTATCTGTCTTTCTCTGTATGACTTATTTCACTTGGCATAACACTCTCCCATTCCATCCACATTGCTACAAAAGGCCATATTTCATTCTTTCTCATTGCCACGTAGTATTCCGTTGTATATATAAACCACAATGTTTTTATCCATTCATCAGTTGATGGACATTTAGGCTCTTTCCACAATTTGGCTATTGTTGAGAGTGCTGCTATAAACATTAGGGTACAAGGGCCCCTATGCATCAGCACTCCTGTATCCCTTGGGTAAATTCCTAGCAGTGCAATTTCTGGGTCATAGGGTAGATCTGAGAATAGGATTCTTATAGTACAAAAAATGTGAAAGACATTTAGATAAATATAATCACTGTCTCTCAGAGGTTTTCTTACTTACTCCTTCTCCTTCCAGTTAGGCTTTGTATCTACTTTGTACTCTTCATATATACCAGCACTTTTAAGACTTCACTGCACTGTTGCATTTACACATCTTTTTTTCTACAACTAATCTATAATTTCCTTACAGGTAGGAGCACTGTCATATATATCCTTTATCTCTAACTCCCAACACAGGACCTGGGCCACTCAGTATTCCATAAAAGGTTGAATTGATGGTAGCAACTCTAGAGTATAGTTCTGAAAACTGATTTATAACTGTCAACATTATGTCTGATTTAGTTGGTATATGTTACACCAAATGACTTGTGTACTATCTAGGACCCAGCTTTATTATTATTATTGTTATTCTTAATTCTTTAGAAATAAGTATAGAGGGCATCTCGGTGGCTCAGTGGGTTCAGCATTCGACCTTGGCTCAGGTCGTGATCTCGCAGTTCGTGAGTTTGAGCCACCATCAGGCTCTGTGCTGACAGCTCAGAGCCTGGAGCCTGCTTTGGATTCTGTGTCTCCCTCTCTCTCTGCTCCTCTCCCACTCGTGCCCTATCTCTCTCTCTCTCTAAAAAGTAAACATTTAAAAAAAAGATTTAGAGATAAGTATGCATATACATATGTGAGTCAGTATTGCAAATGCTATCAATGCACAGACTTTTTCATTGGTAAATGCTATATTCCCATATCTAAGAAATAAACAAGTAGACCATCTTACATAATTTTCCACCCTCCTTTTCTCTTCCCTACCCTACCCAGTATTCAGTTGCCTGCGATCTCCAGGCTTCCATATTAGTGCCTCACTTCTTCTTGCTCTGGCCTGACACATAAAATGGCACTAGAACATTACTTTTCTGAGACACTATGCAAATGGATTAATTTTTCTTTTTGTCTCAACTTCTCATTTTCAGAGTGTGTTTCTTGTTAGTGTCCATATTAAGTGTGCAAATAGATACATACATATTTTTTAATTCTTCAAGAAAAAAAGTATAAATCTGAGAGGTTTTTTTTTAAAGGTTCCACATCTTTTAAAAATTTTATGTATGTATGTATGTATGTATGTATGTATGTATGTATTTATTTTATTTATTTATTTTGAGAGAAAGAGAGAGCATATAGGGGAGGGGTAGAGGGAGACAGGGACAGAGAGAGAAAGAATCCCAAGCAGGCTCTGCACTGTCAGCGCAGAGCCCCACGTGGGGCTCAAACTCATGAACCATGAGATCATGATCTGAGCCAAAACCAAGAGTCAGACGTTTAACTGACTGAGTCACTCAGGAGCCCCATGAGAGCTTTTTCATTTTTTTGGGCCAAAAACAAAAGTTGGGTGACATGTTCCTTTGGCTAGGCTATTCAGTATTTATATTTTTTTTATTTGGAATTTAATAATTTTTTATATTTATATTTTCCTTAATTTTTTAATTTAATTTCTAAGATCAGTAATCTTATGTAGAATTATTACTATCTAAAATTAAGGAGTGCTACTACTAATATGAATATGCAATCATTAATACTTTCTCTTAAATCATAACACACCCTTATTAAGTTATATGTGGACAGATGTAAGTTCTACCAACAAAATTTGGGGACCACATCACTATTTGATAAAATAGCCATTATGGCTGACAGTATTTTATATAAGATAATTTCAAATAGTTAAAACTAAAATCCAGGGAATAGTACTTATTACATAAAGATGACTTTATTTGTGTGTGTGTGTGTGTCTAATTTGTATTAGAAGGATATCTTTAATATAAAGATAGATGGGATGGTGTCATTTTTCAGTTCACAAAGAGACAGATATTTTGCAAGATGTTTACTTTTATGAAAAGTTTACACACCATTTCTGAACTATGCATTATTTCAGCATCTTTGGATATTGAAAAGAAAGAAAAATGACTAATGGGACAAATAAAAGAAAGGACAGACTAATGTGCAATAATGAAAGTACTTTGCACACATCTGCAAGTTCTTTTGGAAGAATAGAACAGTAAATATAGTAGAAGACTGGTGGACTGGTGTGCAGTGTAGTAGAAATTAGTATTACCTTTCCACATCTCATAGAAGCGTAAGGTGATTTTAAGATATTTTAAATTTATATATTTCATTACTTTTTATTGACAGTGTGTAGAACAGTTCCCATAGTTAAACTTTCATGTGCTCGTCTCTTCTTGGACTATAATCATGCAGGTAATTACCACGCTGGGCAAAACAAAAGTGATATTAGAATTTAAGCTAATTGAAGAACAGTTCTTTTGAAAGTTTTGGTTAATTAATATATTTTTCTTTGCAAAAATTGTGTTAAAACATAAAAATTATGTTAAAACACTACATTTTGCCAGTATATAAATGTTTTCAACTGTATAAAAAATGTTCTGATTTTGAAAAGAAGTACTTATTTGTAAAATATCATATTTAACATTCACATATTTAAACCTTAAAAGTACATTTTCTCAATACTTCATGTGCACAGTAAAATAGAAGGATGATTCTAATTCATCTTTGTAATTAATATAAGGGGTAATCATGGTTTAACTTTCTAATTATAATACTAACATACTATATAGCATTTCAAACATATGTTTCTATAAAAAAGGTCTGTGAACAAAATTAACAAATTAACATGTTTTAAAAAATTATTTCTCTGTCTACCTCTTGAAATCCAATGCACTTAATCGGGGATATGAAGGATATATTTGATATTTCTAAACAATGTTTCTAGACAGTTTAGGTTGTTTCCATTTAAAATGAAATTATTTTACACACAAACTGGAATGAAACAAAATCCTGTTCCTATCAGTTGTAGGTGTGGAAAAGAAAAGTTGTGCGTGAATGTACATGTGTGTTAATACATGTAAACATATTTATGAGATGACCCAGTCTGGAATTTGAATTTATACTTTCACTGCCTGCTACCTTCAAGAGCAAAATTGCATGGCTGTTATTTCTTTAAAATATTTGTCTTAAAGAGAGCATGGCAATACTTGCTAAAAACTAGCTGGTGAAATATTTCATAGAATATCTCAACTAATTCCTGTTCATTTTTCAATAAATTATTTCAACCTGCCCATTTTAATATCTAGAACGGGGAAGGCGGTTCCTTTAGCGCTTTGTCAGCGACACAGCACTCACAGTCTCTGACCTACCCAAGGAGTCATAAAACAACACCATGGGGATCTTTGTGCCACCAAAATAAAAATTTTAATATTTATATTTTAATTTCAGGGGTTATGGTAACTACCCTACTGATTTTATACTTTCTATAATAGTATTTGATTGTACTTAAATAAATCAAACTAGGCTGGGTTTCGTGGGTGGATGTTTCAATACAAATTAGCTAAAATGCCTATACTTCATATGGTCACATTGGATCATTGTAAATATTCATGTGACTCCAGTAATTTTTCAGTCACCTTTGATAATATGGTTGTAAGCCCTATTTTTTAAAATGTAGCTATTACTGCCAGAAAGAAAAGTATCTAACTAAAATAGTCATTTTACAAATTTAAGTAGAACAGCCAGGTAATATTCTCAAATAGCCTTCAAGACCTACCTCAAAGTGACTGAAATTTTTTATATTAATTATTTAGAAATATTTGTTATTTTTATAGTTATATGTTGTGTGTCAGTTTAGGTGAAAAATCAAAATACTACTAGTAATTATTGATTTCAGAAAATATTAGTCATGAAACAAGTAAATTTTGAATAACACAAAAATTACTAGGTGATAAGGAACATGAAATTAATTTTTTGAATGGACTCAAGCTAGAACTTTACTACTTTTATCTTTACTAACTTTGCATCATAATCCTGCACTCTTTGTTTTTATATGTTTTAGACCAAAGGTATTCTTAAAGCTACAATAGGTGAAGAATATCCACATTATTTTTATTTTGAAGCTATATAAAAATGTTACCATTGATGTATAGTTATGATACCCTCTTTTTAAAACATACTAATTTCTTAGAAGTTGTACTGCAAAATGCAACAAATCTCAAGGAAAATTCTGTTTAGTAATTTTAAACTGAAAATTGCATTTTCTTTTAAAAATTCTGATTTTACAAGCTAAGTGTATTAAAATGTGATAAAAGTCACTTTAGAAGTTGTGCTATTTCTGTCTTTCATAAATTATGTTTAAATTAATTTTCACTTATTTTACTTTTGCTAGGATAGCAAAGTAATATAATGTATATGCGCAAAACAGAAGTATTATTTATACGTATTTTTTTTAATTACAGGTAAAGATTATAGTTCCCAACAGCACAGCAGGTCTGATAATAGGGAAGGGAGGTGCTACTGTGAAGGCTATAATGGAGCAGTCAGGGGCTTGGGTGCAGCTTTCCCAGAAACCTGATGGGATCAACTTGCAAGAGAGGGTTGTCACTGTGAGTGGAGAACCTGAACAAAACCGAAAAGCTGTTGAACTTATCATCCAGAAGATACAAGAGGATCCACAGAGTGGCAGCTGTCTCAATATCAGTTATGCCAATGTTACAGGTCCAGTGGCAAATTCCAATCCAACCGGATCTCCTTATGCAAACACTGCTGAAGTGTTACCAACCGCTGCAGCAGCCGCAGGGCTATTAGGACATGCTAACCTTGCTGGCGTTGCAGCCTTTCCAGCAGTTTTATCTGGCTTCACAGGCAATGACCTGGTGGCCATCACCTCTGCACTTAATACTTTAGCCAGCTACGGATATAATCTCAACACATTAGGTTTAGGTCTCAGTCAAGCGGCAGCAACAGGGGCCTTGGCTGCAGCAGCTGCCAGTGCCAACCCAGCAGCAGCAGCAGCCAATTTGTTGGCCACCTATGCCAGTGAAGCCTCAGCCAGTGGCAGCACAGCTGGTGGTACGGCGGGGACATTTGCATTAGGTAGCCTGGCTGCTGCTACTGCTGCAACCAATGGATATTTTGGAGCTGCTTCTCCCCTAGCTGCCAGTGCCATTCTAGGAACAGAAAAATCCACAGATGGATCAAAGGATGTAGTTGAAATAGCAGTGCCAGAAAACTTAGTTGGTGCAATACTTGGCAAAGGAGGGAAAACATTAGTGGAATACCAGGAGTTGACTGGTGCAAGGATACAGATCTCCAAAAAAGGAGAATTCGTACCTGGCACAAGGAATCGGAAGGTAACCATTACTGGAACACCAGCTGCAACACAGGCTGCTCAGTATTTAATTACACAAAGGATCACATATGAGCAAGGAGTTCGGGCTGCCAATCCTCAGAAAGTGGGTTGAGTGCCCCGATTGTACATCAGATTGTTTTAACCCCTCCTTTACCCCATTTTCAAGAAGGATGTACTGTACTTTGCAGAAGTGAAGTTTTTCTGTTATTAATATATAATTATGCAAATGAATGCGACTATGTTGACAATGTGTATATGTAAATAATATGTGTTTTACCAGATGTTTCATAGAAAGAATTTTTTCTTGATCTGTTTTGTTCTCTATACTTTGCTTGTGTATATTTGTCAGAGGTGTTTCTAGTGTAAGATTTAAGCCTGCCATTTTACCAGCATTATTGTAGTTTAATGATTGAATGTAGACAGGGATATGCGTATAGTTTTCAGTATTAGTTCTAGATAACACTAAATTAACTACTGTTAGGTTGAGTATGGTGGGTCAGTGACCTAAAATGGAGTGAGGCCAAAGCACTGTCATGTAAGTCTTACTTCCTGCTTAGGGCACAGTGAAGTAGGAAACAATATTTTGAAAATAAGTTTTAAATTTAAAATGATCAAAAAGCAATATAGTTGCATAAAAGCACTGTAAAATATTTAAAAGGTTAAAACTGTGGAAAATTATATTGGTAAGTTTACAGATCAATAAAAGCACCTGTTCTCCATCTGAACTAGACAATGGAAATAATGCTGCATGCTGGCCATGGCCCATTCTTCATCATTTGTAAGTTCAACAAAAGTTCTCACATGGAGTCCCACCTCTTCAGAGGTTTGTACATTTGTTTTTAAGCACTGAATTCACTACTGATCCCATCGCCTGGCCAGTAGAACAGTCATTACTCCATTAACATCCTCACTGTTTAGACACATAACTGTGGTACAGTGTATTGGAAATTTTATAAACAAAAGTGAAAGTGCCAACAAATTATTGATAGCTGATAATGTTTCATTATCTGCAACTGCTTGATAAGTATGTTGCATTTTAAGAGCTTATAATTGTGTATAATTTGTTAACACTAGAAACCTATTAGTATTGTGAATGTAGATTTTACTGTGAAGCTATCTGTGATTTAGCTGTTTGCTCCCATGATGGAGTCTTTGCAGCATGGCGCTAGCAGCCAATGCAGTTTCTAATACTCGGTAATTTGCATGTTTTGTGGAGCATTTTTATGTCACCAACCAGACAGTATTTCCTGCATGCTTATTTAGAAGAGGCAGTTTATCTTGAGAGGTAGTGTGATCTACCTTTGTCAGGCTTTTTGACAGGTCATTTCAAAGTAAGCCTTTGTTCCCAAGACCCAACAACTGTCACCCTCTTCTGTACCTCTCCTGAGTGCCAACTGTCCAGGCCATTTGACACACCATCTGTTAACCTCTGAGTTTGCCCACTCAAGGCCACTCATAGGGGCATCCATCCCCAAGCACCTCCTCATGCTGTGCATGCAGTCTTAAATTCAATGGACAAAAATAAAATGCTGGCTACCTCTGGATCATCTGGCTGAGCAACTGAATTACAAAAGAGAATTACTTCCATCTCAACTTCAACCCATTGATTACGTCCATCCTAGCAAGCTAAATGGCATCCCAGCTGCTCCTTTCTGTGCAACCAATTAAAGAACAATGAGTGTGATGCTCCATGTCTGAATTTCGTCCAGCCTCTCTCTGAACTGTGATCTTTGTCCTCATGAACTTTCCCTTTTGTTCATTGAACTATATGGACTCTTCATTTCATATTGATTTACTGTGCAATTTACTTTTGGACATTGAGAACTTGAAATTATTTCCTGATCCCTTCCCCTTCCACTATTAATAATTCATTTCTGTCAAACTGTAAGAGTAGATTCATTTTTTTTTTTAGTTTTTAACATTGGACTGTTATTTCATTTTAGAGTTCTCTATCTCTAAATATTTATTTAGAGAATGATTTTAAAAGGGAATGATATGCTTGTTTAAATGAAAGAGAAAAGCTGTAGTAAACTGTGTTAATTGGTAATGACTATTTATCGTCGATACTCTGTAGCTGTGTAAGTTTTGACAAATAGTGTATCTCGTGGAATCAGTGGTTAGCATTGCCGCTATTATATTTACTCATTTTATCATTATAAATGTGCTTAGTTCATCATGTAGCATCACTTGTCTCCCGTCTCATTTTTTCCTTGCATGTCACAAGTCTCAGATCATTTATAATACATTAACAGTAAATAATATCTATGTAAATTTCTTTCACCATGCTGTCTCAGAGTCAGCAGTGAACAAAGGCGAAGATTGGGGCCCCACTTAGTTGAAAAAGAGAAAGGAAGTGATCTAGGATGTGTATTAGAAGCATTTCAAATGTTGGGTCTTTAAAATGTTTTGTTCAGTCTTAGCAAATTTTCAACCTTTTATTTCAAAATTCCAGTAGTCCACTGTGGAGCCCATGCATTTCATCTGGAATTAATGTTACTTTGAAGCCAAACCATTTAAACAATTATGTGTATTTTATTAGCTAGTGTTACTGAAAATGCACTCAGTTCAATTTCAATTGTAAATGGGAATTATAAACTTTTGCTAGTTGGCATGGTTATATGTTAGTTAAAACTGAAAGCTAAATTGAAGATATTTACATTTTAATTTATGGTAACAGATAAGGGTTTGTGTGCATTATGTGTAAATCAGCTTCATGCTGTCTAAAAAGTTATTCTCTGAAATTTATAGACCATGTAGAATTGATTTGTGATGTGATGCTTTAATTTACTGCAAGAAAATTAGTATGGCTTCATACTGCCACAGGTAGGCATGTAACAATGGCTGTTCAGCTATACTGATCCAAAATGGAGAAAACTGATGATACAAGGGCCAAACATCTTATGAAATGCAACTATTTATAGACTTGTTTTGCTATAGGGAGGCTGGTGAACATGCTGAATACGAATTACCTCAGTTCTGCAGCTTTCTATGTCTTTTTAATGCATTCTGTTTCAGGGTCACTTTCAATCAATATTTCATTTACTTACTGAGATTGAATGGGCGCTCTGAGACACAGTGTGCTGTTTATCATACAGATTGGACACCTCATTCTAGATCCAAGATCTTTTCCTCAACACTGGGAGCTGTCCTTTCAGCACCACAAAATTACTGCTTGAAGTTGCATTGCAGTTTTTATTTTTTTTCCTTTATCACTGGGAGCTTTTCTTTCAGCACCACAACATTGCACCTAGACTTTTTAAACGGCTGCCTTCCTCTTTGCACTGAAGACCAATTTCGTCTGCACTTCCAGTTATTGCTATTACCTGTAGGACTTTCAATCCTACTTCACCTCACCCACCCCACTCCTGAAACAGTTAAATGTATCTATTTCTGTGGAAGTCATTTTCTCATTGAATGATCAGAAACAAAGATAAATTCTAACCTGTAACGGCTCATTTCGACTCATTGCTTACAATAGATCTAAGCTCTTTTTTCTGCTTATTCGACTCCTTCCAGCTTCCCATCACATCTGTAACAAACTTTTAAAATTATATTGCCACACCACCATGCACAGCCTACCTGCACAGTAGAGATAGATTATTCCATCGTATTCAGATGGTTAACAGAGGTTAGCAAGTCCTGTATTATATATTTATATCGCTTTCTAAGAAAGTGCATATTAATGTTTACTTTAAGAATGTGTAAATGGTGCTATCAAGAATCTGATAAATTTTATCCCAGTTTTTTGTGTACCACTTCTAATGTATGAGATTTATTTTTCTATTGGAAAAAAATAAACAGTATGAAAGCATTAAATTGGTAGATTTTAGTAATTTAACAATGAATGGAATCCCTATGTTACAGGCCCTATCTTTCCTTGGAAATTTTAATGGTGGTAATAGGTTTCAACAAAGGTACTGATAATCACATTTTTTTAATCCATTCTTATATTGCATTCTTAATTCACGTGCTGATTCCTCACTGAGTCCTTAAGTAAATTTTACTTACTGTAAGTCTTCTCCAAGAAGGGAATTTTTGCTTTCCAAGGCAGCAATTGAAAGAAATGAAAATATAATTTAATACTATTTACATCACAGACACGATTTGAGACCAGTTACTCTGTTAGTAGGAGAAATTCATCACTCATTAAATACAGGGCAAGCATGGCTATCCATAATAATTTTGGGTGCAATGCAGTCTTAGAAATTTAATGTACACACTTTATTTAAATGATGCAAACAGCCATATGAAATTGCACATGATTAGAAAGCAGAATGAACTCATTTTGCCTCCTGCTTGGTTTCTCATAAACATGAATACATAATATTGTTATGCACTGTTGTTCATAGATGTCTTATTACATAAAGGGTAAGTATCATATTACTTTAACAGATTATTTTTGGAATTCTGCATGTTATTTTTTGTTTCATCAGATATGTGCCCCAATAAAATAACATTTTTTTCCAAAAAAATGAAAGTATTAGAAAACTTGTCATGTTAATTTTGAAAAAAATGAAGTGTAGTACATATTACTAGATATCATTCCACTGGTCTATATATTTAAAAAAAAAACTGTTCTTGAAAATTGAAGCATTACCTTGTGTAATTAATAAAGTAATCAAATCAGATTTGTAAATAAAATATTGTTTAAATCTAAAGTATTCAATATTTTGATTAGATTATTTTTTTAAGGAAAAATATTTAACGTGTATGTGCCGAATTTTTTTTTAAATAGTTTTTTATAATTGCAATGGAAGGGCAATTGTCTCATTACAAGTGGTACAGAAGCCAATACTTGGGTTACCATAGATATATAAACAAGTAAAAACTGTGGAACAAGTTTTAAGCTCATTTTGGAAAAAAAACCAGTTCTGTAGAAATGCATATTTGTATTTGTTTCTCTAATAAATCTGCAAATAGCTTTAAACACAAATTAGTTTTAATTATTTAAATTATGAGTTCTTTTAAGTAATTTAACATCTGTTTTGCCTTACATTTGTGAAAACATTGTTTCATGGAAATTAATAGAGGCTTACTGTGAAAATCAAGGTAGGTCTGCATTTATTTGAAAAGGCCAGGTATTTAGCATTCAAGTATGTTTACCTCCATGAAATAATTAAAGAATTTTTACAAAAAAACTACACTTCTCTACCCCTCCCCAATCACATCAGTTTGGCCACTGCCCCAAACAATTAAAGGCCAATTTGTATCAGCTTTAATTCAGTATCAAAGAAAAGCGCAAAAAAATAAGTGAAATCACACTTTCAAATGGTTGATAATAAAAAGATTATTTGATATAGATAACTGACTTCTTTATATATAGCAATGAAGAAATTTTGCCTCTTCTGAACCACAGTGCCTCAATCTTCTTTAATGTGATTTACACATTATGATTGAAATTGTTGTATAAAATATATATATTTCCCTTGAATTGTGACCTTATAATAATTTATGTTGAAAATGTTTTAGGGTAAAATAGTCTCTATTTCTGTTACTAAATAATGTACAGTCCCCATTTAATAGAAACTGCCTTGTAGATGAAAAATATACTAAGTACACACACACACACACACACACACACACACACACACATATTTTTTAATTGTCCTTCTGCTAGAGCAGAAATGCTAAGCTTTTGATTAAGGACTCAACTGAGTATTCCAATCCTATTGAACTACAAAGAGCATTCAAATTATAATGAAGTCTTTGACTTTACCAATCTGATTTTATTAGGAAAATGTTTTGGGAGATCTGGCTTACAAAAACTTAAAGCATTTTCTAAGATATTCATTGGCTTAAACAATTTTATAGCTTTTGATCAATAACAAAAATAGTGTTTCTGCCAATATTAAGATGGTGAGTAATTATCTTATTTTTTTCTTGAAAGGAATTATTGTAACCTAAATTTCAAACTAATGACTTCTCAAAATTTCCACACTTTTAATGTAATATCATTTTTTAAAAATATTAATATATATCAAGTCTTTAGTAGATAAAAAGTAATGTATTAATAATATTTTGGTATATTTACCAAAACATCTTGGATAGATTTTATTATTTTAGGTTATTTATATATTTTACATTGCCTATATTAGGATATAAATGCTGCAAATGGCTCGGTTTATGGGAAGACCATATACTTGTAGTGAGACCAATCCATGCTGAAATTGTATTGTAAAATAAACCATTACTTTTGGATTTAAAGCATAGGCAAGAATCTAATTATAATTTTAAAAAATCTTAGCAGGGTACAAATTAACATCTCATTTTAAAACAGAAAAGAAAACAATTTTGAATCTAATAAATTGAAGCCTAGTCATATTTTCTAAAAATATCTTAGGATAAAAAGTAATAACCTTCCCCAGTCAATTCTGTACAGAATTTTTGTGGGGTTCAAGTCCTTAGTAAAAAGTATTAATAAATTCACCACTTAGGTAACACAACCCTTACAAGTATTTAACATTTGTATCTTAACATCAAGATTGTATGTAGTGGTTTTCTTGCGGGGTGGCGGGGGAATGTTTATGAACAATCAAATAGAGGATAGAGGCAATTATCAGGACTATTTGCATTCAAGTTACTTGTTCTATAAAAAACTATTTGGAAAGCTAAATTCTCAATTAGTTTCAATGAGATTTTCCTATTGCTTTGCCAGTAGAAAAAAAACCTTTGAGGTTGAACTTCCTCTGAAGTTTAACTTCATAAATTCTAGAAAATGTTACTTCTATATACACTACAAAGGCTTAATCTAAATTAGAGAACTTTATAAAATTCATTTTTATATTCAGACTCATGAAACATTTTACACATTCTAGCAGATAGCAAAATACAACTATTGTTCATTGTCTTAAGAACACACTTACAATTTCAAAGCTTTAAATAATCACTGTAGTTATTTCTGAACATAAGAATTCAGTGAAAATTTAATACCTTTTCTTAGGACTTTTTAAAAAAAGTTTTCTTGTAGTCTGTCCTATTTAGGAACTGGTTCATTTAAGATTAGTTAATTGAATAGCTTTAAAAACTATACTTATCATTTATTTCGCATCTGGATTTAATTTTATGCATTAACTTTTACTGGTTAGAATACTTTTCTCTAGATATTAAAGATAATTAAAAGTTGGATAGGTGATTATAATGATGCCCTTTTTTTTAACTTTCTGGAAAGAATAATGGGTACTGATGGATCCAGTCATCATCAGCATGCTAAAATAAATATCTTCTACACAGCCATTGAATCTGTTAGGTATTAGTTTTCTTGTGGATTTTTTCATTGTGAATGAAGTCAGGTATTCTAAATACATAGCTCAGACAAAAATAGGGGGAAATAGTGAAAGAAGGCAAAGCACTGGAGAACCAGTCTTTTGAAGAGTGGCAGAATAATCAAATCAGAGACCTGAGCCAACCAAGGACACCTCATTCTGAAGCCTTGACATTGCTGCGGCATACAGAGGTTGATGACAATATAAGATCATCTCTGTTGTGCATTTTCACATTTTGTGGGCTTGTTATATCTTTGGTATTATTTTCAAATTAATACTATATTGATAGGTTCCCTATAAGTGAAAAGCAAAAATAAACACAAATTACCAATGAAGTGGCATGTGAAATGTAATGATATTGAAAAAACATGTTATTATATTGGTAGTACTGCCCCTATATCTTTATTATATCAAATATTTACAGATTCACACCCACTTTTTGATTATTTTCTTTATTTTTTCATTCATACTTGCATCCCGTTTTATCCTGACATGAAGAAATCATGGAGAAGAAGTACCTACACCAATTTTTAAACTTTAAGCACAGTATTATATTCAAGAGCACAAAGTTGATAATAAAAAATACAGATACAAAATCCCCATTTTTCTGAATAGTAAGTTATAATTCTCAATTGTGATTATATATTCTCTGCATATACTGTATATATACTGATTGTGATTTTGAATTGAGAGTACATTATTTTCACTAACAATATGAATGCCATCACTTGTCTGTGGTAAAATAGTAAGACTGGTGTAATTAATTAGCTTATCATGCCTCCATATCATTTCAAATGTTTAAGAAAAAGAAAGTTACAGTTAAAACATTTATTCATTATGGTATTTTCCTTATTAACACAGGCTCTATTGCCATTAATGATTAAGTATATTTAAAAGGTTGAGCTTCTAAAATTAAATACAAAGGTATCTACATTTTTTCTCTCAAATATTATTAGAAGTATTTTAATAAATGATTTCCCAATATGTGGTGAGATTATAATAACTGATGTTTATATTATCTTCTGTAATATACATAATATACTTTTATTCTTTAATTCTCACAATATTGGAAGGTATAGGTATTAATTTTATCCCTGTTTCCTAGAAAATGGAAGAATATAAACTGTTGAGTCTCGCTCCACTAAGCTAAAATTAGTAAATTGAGGATTTATCCCATTATACTGAGAACATAAAGATTTCAAATTTATAAATTAAAATTATAAAGAAAGTTTATTAGAATATATTAAATAGTAAGTGACTTTAACACAAGTTGTGTTTTTGTTTCCAAAATGTTTAAATAGTTTGAAACTCAGAACCATAACTTTAATATAAAGCAAAACACACTAGTAAGGATGTTTCCATTTACATTGTATTTTTAGGGCTGTCACAGCACATGTTGCCTCTTTGGGATACTTTGAAAAGTGGAGAAATAAAGCCATAAGTTTTTGAGAACTAAAGCATGTTTATGGGAATAACACACTTAAGCAGTTGGAATGACATGGCAGAGATATATGGAATTACCTGGGATAGATGTGTATCTCTTTATCTGTCCAATGCATGATTACTTTTGTGGGCCTAGAGAAAATTCATATTATTTCATTTTGAGTGCTCACAAGATGCGATTTACTACAGGTTCAGCTATTTCTAAGTGCTATTGTTGGTCAGCTTTGTTCTTAGAAGTTAAAAAAGTTTTCTCACTTGGTGTATTTTTCAATTAAAAGATACAAGTTTTTTCAAACTATTGAAGAATGCACATGATATGCACATGCAAATGCAAATGATGCAAAGTCTAAAAATATTGACATAGGTAGTTTATCTTGTAAACCTGTGGGGAAGAAAGTAAATTAATAGTGTATATTCAGAATGTGTTTAAAATTTATTTAGAAAGTGTACATTTTAAAACCAAAAGAAAATTAATTCACATTAATATTAACTTGAATAAATAGTACCTATCTGGAAAAATAAATGACCTCATATGGAATTTATATCTCAATTTCTTTCAAGATTCATGAGAGTACTAATACTTTGTTTCTTGACAGTTCTGTTGGTGATCTAAATTTTCAAGTATTTATTTATAAGAAGCATTTTGTCATATTTTTAAAATTTATTATACTAAATTTATTTATTGTACTAAATTATAAAGATTATTGTTTAAAAATAATTATTAATATGTTCTTATAAATAAAAAGTTATGTGTTATAAAAAATTTAGAAATGACATTTTTGAGTAAGATCTAAAGGAAATTTTTTAAAATTCTGCAATAATAATTCTCAGTCTGTCACTTGTTGTCCTTTATCTTTCTGAGATGCAGGAAAGTTAAAAATATATGGCAATATCCATATCTGGTATAACTTATCATTAATAGTTTATCATTTTTTTCCGGTCTTCTCGACAGTCAAATGCATTCTTTATATACTTCATCTTTCCTTATTTATCAAAACAGTTGTGAGAATCCAATTAACTCTGTCATAGCCAACTTGATCATCACATTTAACAAATCCAGAGATACTTATTTCTTTGTAGGATATTTGCAACACTTAAAATTCTAAGTCCTAGAAATGCTGAACTATTTTAAAAGGATTATTTTGATATCACATTCCTTATACCAAGTGGGGTTTTTTTTTAAATTTCTAAAAATTAGAATTAATGTGTCCTAACTTTTTCATCAAATGGTGCTGTTTTCCTGTTAGGAAGTAACCTTTATATATTCACTATTAATAATATATTTATTTTCTTAGGTCTTCAGGAAAAGCAAAAGTATATAATCACTGAAAATCCTTCTTATAAACATTCTGTTTGCCTTACACTTTAGAGTGATAACCAAAATTTTAGGATTAGTGTGGCCATTCAGTCATAGGATAATTATTCTGTTCTCTCAAAATAATAATTATCAATCAATAGCATGTCCTACTAGGAAAATTACAACTATTTAAATCTCAAAACAATTATTGCCTGCACCTTGCTCTCCAAAATGAAAAGACACATAAATCATTTTATTAGATCCTCCAATTTTTATTCTTCCCTAAAGCAGAATCTAGGCTGTAGGCAAAAAGTATAGTTTGTGTATCCTAATATGGATTGAAATCCCTTCTCCAGAATAAATGATATCTAAAATGAAACATGGTTAAGAATTTAAGAATTATAGATATGATTCTATAATCTCAAAATAAAAGCAATAAATGTCAGGGGTGCCTGGGTGGCCCAGTTAAGCTTCCGACTTCAGCCCAGGTCATGACCTCATGGTTCGTGGGTTAGAACCCCTGTCTGGTTCTGTGCCGACAGCTCAGAGCCTAAAGCCTGTTCAGATTCTGTGTCTCCCTCTCTCTCTGCCTCTTCCCCACTTGTGTTCTCTCTCTCTCTCTCTCTCTCAAAAATAAATAAACCTTTGGGAAAAAGACAAAAAGCAGTAGATATCAGTGTGCTTATTTTCATTATTAGGAAAAATGTTTGTGACTCTTAAGAAGTTAAGTTTTATTATCAGAAGTTTTAACTAAAGAACATCAACTAGACAATATAAATCCAAACAATGCATGATACAGAGGAAAAGGGCCTTAGAGTAGACAAATAGAGATTTAAATCTTAGTTTCACTTCTGCTCTTACTGAACATTTTGTAGATGTCGATATCATATGTACAACATGGAGATCACAATTACCTCAGGATATAAAAGTTAAATGCGATGTTTGTTTTAAATACCTAACTCTCAGTATGTAAATTAAACCTCAAGGAGACGAGATTTTCAATAAATATCAATTGCCTCTAAAAATAAAGGGAAATCAAAGGCTAGTAAATTTTGTGAATACACTTTATAAAATACATGAACATGAAGGAACCTAAGATAAAGACCTAAATTTGAAAACTTAGATCAAATGCCTACATACAATACAAACAAAAAGAGACATTAAATATTTTCTCATACCCATTTATTTGTTACCCTTCCATCTGGGTGATCCTATAAAGGTATTACAACAGATTTTTATTAAATTATTAAAAGAAATACTTATATTGACAAACAGCTACAATTTCCTAAATTAATCAGAGTAGAAAAAATGATTATATAAAGATGTGAATTTTTAATCTTGGCTTATTAATGAAGTAAAATTAGAATTCTAATTACAGGTACAGGAGAATGTTTATGAACACTTAAGGAAAATACTTTTTAAATTATTTTTCTTTGCCCATAAACTTCAATGAGTAAATGAGAGAAAATGAACTCTTACAATATTCTAAAAGTTTATTACAGAAAAACTTACAATGGATAAAAAGACCTGATGAAATTAAATGAACACTGGCAATTAATGACTTTATTTGAGATAGTAGTTCATTGAACTGACAACTTTATCAGATTAAGTCTTATTTCATTTAAATCTTTCATAAACTTGTCTAAAATACTGCTGCTTTATCACATAAATAAAAGAATAAGTAATGAAGAATTAGAAGCTCATCAATAATTATACTATGTTGAACATTAACAAAATCTGACTAACATCTCAGCAAGTTTTTGTGTGTTTAGTGCTTAGTGTTTTACATTTCAAATAAATAATTTCCTTGTAAATTATTTTTAAATTTATTATTGTTTTGTATTTATAAAAGTTAACACATAATAAAAAAAAAACACCACAGACCTTTATATTTAAAAGATTTAGTGCAAATGCATTATTTAAAGTAAAAAGAAATTTCATTTGGAAAACTGTTAAGGTAATAAGTATCTACTTCTAAGAAAGAATTCTTAAAAGCTAATCAAAGAATTCTGAGGTATGCCTCTCTTCCTTAGTTGAAGAATTGTAAGAAAGCAAATAAAAATCAAGGTATTAAAAGATTGTAAATGGTCAAAGGTAAGTTATACAATAAGGAAAATGAGAGGAATTTTTGTCAGTCTTTGTGGGGTATATTTTGTGAAATAATTTTATCCATACTGCATTCCACAGAGTGTATTTACTCTTTAAATAGACAATTTAAGGTCTTAATAAGTCAGCAGATTCCCACACTTTTACAACAAGATTATAACTTACCCTAAAGTTAACAAAGTGCTTTGACATTGCATCAATTTCATTTTTTTTCTTTAAAATAACTCCTTGAAAATGGCAGAACCAGTATCAAATTTAATATTCTTTCCTTAAGCTATGAAAATGATTTACCCAATTTCAGTAATGGGGGGAATTGCACAGCAGACATAACTGTTTATTCTTTGTGAGTATTTTAACATACACTACGTATTCAAAGGTAGCTCTTGGGCAGTTAAAAATCCCTATTAGAATTTAAAAGTTCTGGTCAGGTTTCCACACCAGTGTAAAACCAGAAAGTGAAGGGTAATTTGAACAATCCCACAGGAAAAAATGGCACTTCAATTAGTATTAAGTGAGCATATAAATCCTCAAAATACCCGTCATTTCAGTCATAGCTACTGGTTGTGGGATATTTAAAACTCTAATGAAAAAAATATTTTTAAAACACTCATTACCCCATCTAATTTGAACAATCAATACCTTTGCTGAAATTGGCTCTTAAGTTTAGTTTCCAAATTTGGGTAAGAAGTAATCATCATTATGCATATGATTTGGTATACAGGCAAAGATTTAAAACATGGTTCAATGTTTGTTTGTTTGTTTGTTTGTTTCTGCTAAAATGTGTTTAGTTTATTACAGACATAATATGTTACTAGTTTGGTAGAAATCTGATTACCAAATTTATATGATCTAAAGATGTTTTTGAAAAGCATCCAAAATGGAAACTCAAGGACACAAAATTGCTTTTCCACTCTGGGCAAGAGTTATTCACTGTAAAGCATGTATCAAACACTATATAGAGGTTAGCCAAAATGATACTCAGCATAACATAGTACATAAGAGCCTAGCTCTCCAGGGTAGAAGGAAAGTCTATTTGCTGTCATTAAAGTGTTTCCTAAGACCCAATTGTAATTGGAAAAGAAACAAACATTAGGAACATGAGGAAGGGAGAAAACATATCTACAAACATAAACAAGGCATTGTTAATAACTCTTGACATTTGAAAACAACAAGATTTTTATAAGCAGTTTTTTATTCTCATTAAATTGAAATATTGGCAAGTAATCTCAGAGAATTTTACTTGCTATGATCTTTAAAGCATTAAATTGAATATTATGATAAATATTCAAAGTGCACTGTTTTTCAAATGGTAAGAAAAGGTCTCTGAATAAAAATAAGTCTATGGGTATATAGTTAATGGGGAAAAAAGGAAATGAGTTATTCTCAAATTAAACTATGAAGCCTAGTTTATTTAAGCTTATTACTATTTCTGGTGTGTAATAAGCAACAGTAATCATCTTAAGAATTTTTGGTGGGTGATTATATTCATTAAGAAGATAGAAAAAGAAAATGAATATTCTATAATCTAGATATATAAAAATCACTTTAAAATTATTTCCTAATGGCATGAATGTAATATAGTGACCATCTTTTATTATCATTGCCAACAAAGATAGTTCTGAAACATAATGTAGTTTCAAAAGTAATTTATATAACAATATGGAATTCTAAACAGTCTACAATAAGTGCAGTAAAAACGAATTACAGATAGTGACCCTGAGTAAAGGATTATCATATACCAAATATTTTTAAGAGCTAAATCTAAAGGGAAAACATATTTTTTAACTCAGTGAAATTTCAACCATGCTTTTAAAAGGAGGAGGTGATTTTGAAGGAATTGCTTTATTTGTGATTCAGAACACTTTTCCGTCTCAGTCTTTGGGTATTCAAGCTGGAAATTCTCAATGTAAAGTTTAGAAACACTCTTTGATTCATGAAAAATACATTTTTTACTTCTGAGGCTTAAGAGGATAACAGCATTTCAATCCAAAGACCTATGTTTACTGAACTAATTAGGAATTTTTTTTAATTTTCATTTATTAAATATATTAAAATTATATGTCAAGTTGGTTACTACATAATATAAGAAAACATATTTTATTATGTTAATAAAACAGAAAAGCCATACCATAGAAATGTACATGAAAAGAATGATCCAACTTTATTTTTCTTGCTGTCAGTTTTCTCTGACTTCTCTGTGTGAAAAATGATGTGAACATTCACTAGGGAAAATTGCATATACATGAACAATATGAAGTATGGGCCTGGCATATTGAGAGAAACAGCCACTCCACACCATGGGCGAGAAGACCTGAAGATGATCTTCTGGATACATACAACAAAGCTGAAGATAACAATGCTACTTTGCATTTGCATTTTACCCCACAGAGTGCCACTATCTCATTATACTCCTTTAAAGTAGCAGAATTCATTTAAATTCAACAATACGAAAATTTAAAACATATATCCCACATTGTAGATTTTCTAAAGTATCAAACAAAAAAATTCTACTTTCAAAATCTAGCCCCTAAGTTGGATTCCTTCAAACGTACGTACTGCTATTAATTTTACACTGGTTTTAGAAAAACCTTTATAGGAAAACCTTCAAACAAGAAACGAATGAAATTTTCTTTTGTTTATAATATGGCTTGACTTGAGTAATATTGAACTTAAAATATCAGAGGGACAAAATTAACATTTAGGGATGCTTTGCCTCTTGTCTTAGTATAAAGATCAAAGAAAGTATCTGAAAAATAAACATAAATAATCCCATATTGCACACCCTTCCCCCTGACATTTAAGCCTAGAATGGGTTGTATACTGATGAAATTGAAGGGGTAATAGGTAAGCTTGTTTTACTTCTATCATTCCAAAATTTTGAACAAAGAATATTTTTCTTGACCTCTTCACAAATTTCATTTCTAAATTGATAAAGTTATTTCAGGTTCTACATATTTGGAATTTTTGTGTCCTGGCTTTCGGCATAACCAAGAAAGATAATAATAAAAGCTAAGAGAAAACTGATTTTACCACTTTTATCTTTTATAAAATGTCATAAATTTTATTTTGTTCGACTTTGAAATAAAAAGTAAAAACAAAAATTACTTTGTATACATTCTTAATGTGAATATCTACTAATTTAAAAAACACTGATTCCGGGGCGCCTGGGTGGCGTGGTCGGTTAAGCATCCGACTTCAGCTCAGGTCATGATCTCACAGTCCGTGAGTTCGAGCCCCGCGTCAGGCTCTGTGCTGACAGCTCAGAGCCTGGAGCCTGTTTCAGATTCTGTGTCTCCCTCTCTCTCTGCCCCTCCCCTGTTCATGCTCTGTCTCTCTCTGTCTCAAAAAAAATAAATAAACGTTAAAAAAAATAAAAAACAAAAAACAAAAAACAAAAAACAAAAAAACACTGATTCCTATAAATACCCTTACATTGTAGTGTACAGTATCACTCAAGAATAATTTTCTTTGTATTTCTCTTAAAGACAAAAAAAGCTAATTTTAAATATAAATATATTTACCTAAAGTTCTGACAACATGTATGCTGAATACCTGACAATTAAGGCCAAATCTATGAGCGTCCATTAACTTTTAGTGTGCATGAAGAATATGACACATTATTCAGCAACATTGGCAATAATAATATTTAAATGTGCAATGTGTTAATATTTTAACCTGTTTGGTACCTACTTAGATTAGCAGCTCTCAAAAATAATCCCGAATCTGAGAAGGTAAGTTAAAGTGTGCTTGGATTACACTCTTTATGTCCTAAACCATTGTTCATTACAGAGGCCTGACTTTCAAGCAATATCCACCATTGACATAATAAAATTTTAAAAGGCCAATTGATGTTATATGTTCCACATAGCTCAATTGAGAAATTAAGACGTAGAAAGTGGGAAACGGGCTGTGTAGCACCCACTGTACAATCTTTTAGTATATCTCTTTAAGACTTTTTCCTTTTTGCATTAAACAAGCTCACAGTTGGGGGCATTGCAGCTGACTCAGAGACATATGATTGGTTGAAACCAGGCTCTACCCTTTTTTTCCTACTTTGGTCTTAAATGTTTTTCTTGCTGAATGATATGGTAAAGCATGGTAGGATAAAGTTTCCTGTTTAAATTTAAAGCAACTGACTGCTAATCAAATTTATACTTAAAAGCTTTCTACAAGCTCTTATTTTGGGGGAGGAGACACTGGAGTTGGCTTATTGCTAGTAGCTTGTAAAATGACTATATAAAATTAAATAATGCCACAAAATACAAAACTGCCCTGTGTAGACATGGCTCAAAGTCCACATTATGCCCAAACACACATGGTGGCTCTCTTCCTAAGCATGCAGATGATCAAATCTCTTATAAAATTATGTGAATATAATTGTGATATTCATGTTCATATATTTCTCAACAACATCATCATTCTTTAGATGTGAAAATAAACATGAGAAATGACTGAGTCAAACACTGCTTGATGGCAGCATCAAACCAACACACATCTATGATGGTAAGTTTTTACACTAATGTTATTAAAACACACGGGTCATCAAAGCCCAACACTGAAAATCTCCTTTTAGGACCAGACCACACAATTATGATTCTATAAATTATGTGGGCAGCCACATTCAGATTCACAAAAAATCAACCCTAAGGAAACATAAAATCACCTACACCCATATATTATTCCCTAAGCTACCTTCAAGCCATAATCCAACATAACAATTAAGTATCAAGTTGAAATCCTCATACCAAATAAAAATGAACATATATTTAGTTCGTGAAACAAGGACCTACATATTTTTTATATTAAATACTATCTTCCAACTTTGAAAAAAACTTGGGATTCAAGAAATATCCCTTAGTTCCCCGAAAAGGAACCTGAGAAATTTCAGGAAAATAAGAAGTTGCATTTTAAAAGTCTCATATATTTACAATCTTTTCAAAAAAAAAAAAAAAAAGAAAGAAAGATAGATACAAAACTAAATAAGATAAAAATTGGCACCAAATAAGATTCTTTTTTTTCCTTTAGCATATATTCTCTTGTTAAAAACAAGGAGAAGTTTAGAGTAGGTTAATGATAATAAAAGCAGCAGTAATTTTGTCACACAAAAATATAGGGCATTTACATTTGTTGAGTAAGAGTCTCCCCATTGCCACATATGGAAGTCCATTATTCACTCAAGAATTTATTGAGTGTCTATGTGCCTCTTTATAAGGCACAACAGATTCTAGGTGGAACAAGACAGATAAGGTACCTGCCTAATAGAGCTAACATTCCAGTGGGGAAGGAAAAAAGTAAATCATGAAGTTAATAAAAGACAGTAAAGGAAGAGAAAATCACATGGGAGAGCGGTAGAAAGGGGTAACTTTAGACAAAGGAGTTAGAGAAGCCCAGTTAAAGAAGGCAAGACCTCTTTTATGAGGTCTGTCTTATGAATTAGAAAGGGCCAGAGGAAGTTAAATCATTCCCTATCTTTAAATGAACACAGAAATTCATAGCAGAGACTGGTTATATTATCTATGATTTTCATTCTTTAATTCAATAAACTTTATGTGCCTGCCATATGCTTGGAATTGGGATAAGTCTTGGTTTATTAAAATGAAAAAGAAATAAATCTTGTCCTGACTTTGGAGGAAACATAAAAGGAGACCAAAGATTAGAGTACATTATAACACTTGATATAATAAAAGTTTCTGATAGGTTCATTACAAAACACATAGGAAGACACAAAAGGAAATGACACCAGTAGGTGGAGAAGTGACCAGGCAAAGTAGGCTTTATTTTTATTTTATTTTGTTTTATTTTATTTTATTATTTTATTTTATTTTGTTTTGTTTTATTTTGTTTTATTTTATTTTATTTTATTTTATTTTATTTTATTTTATTTTATTTCATTTTGTTTGTTGAAGATTAGTTAGTGATCACATAGGAAAACACATAACAGAATTGTGACTGGAAATCAGGTTTTCTGTTCCTCAGCCAAGTTCCTCAGCTAAGCTTGATTCTTAGTAATCCATTCCACATCCATAAATCTAATTGGGGAAAAGTTCATGTTGATATAAAGCTTCTATAAAAAAGAGCTGTTTTTAGCACTCATTAAGGCATATTATAATCCAGAAATGACTGAAAAAGAATCTGAAAAGAAAAATTTAATGTTCTTATGTTCAGAGAACATAATTGAAAAAGAAAATTTTCCTGTACATTAATATATAAGCTACTGCATTAAGATATTTCCACAATAAAACTTACAGTGATACAAACTGAGCTGTACTCTGTTCTGATATTCTTTAGATATTAATGAATATTATTATCTAGGTACACATTGGGAAGAGTAATTGCATTTTCCAAAGCTAGACAGAGTGGGGAGTAGGAGTGGCTTTTACACATGGATGCAGATAGTAACAATTTAAATCATCTATGTTTTCAAAAAGAAATACCCTACTTTCAAAAGCCAACAATACTAGCAAGTATCAGTCACAAGACTGTAAAGAAACACAGAGGCAGGGCTCACATCTTGTGATAATGTGCAGTAGGCAGAGGCCTTTGGGTATGAATTAAAGAATCAATGGTCCACTGATCCAAAATAACTTTTTCTCCTTATTCTCTGCCATAGCCCTCCATATAACACATTCTTGAGTAGGTTAAAATGCCCTCAAAGGTCTCTGTTAACAAAGTAAGTTTACTGGAAAAGGTGTTTTAAGTCATTTAATCATTATGGGAATTTATTCTATTGACCCTCACGAAGGCAGAGAAATGAATAAATAGAATCTGAAGAAGAATTTAAACAAGAGAAGGGACCAAGAAGTAAATAAGCACACTAGTGCCAAAACAAAGATCGTGCGGAAGTTTACACAATGTTGGGGCAGGCAATATCTGATTGGGGATGTGTGAGGATGAATGCCACCAGAGAAACAGCAGTGAAAGAAACATTGGAGAAGCAGCAGTGCCATTCACCTTCTTCATAGGATGCCTATTCATGTACTTCTTGAGTGCTCTATTCTTAACTTCATTTCCTTCTTTCAAATCCTTCCCTCATCTGCTCTTCTCCCACTCTCTCTACTTTCTGTTTACCATATTTCTGTTCTATCTCTTTTCATTCTCTCCAATCAAGAATGTTGCCAGTGAAAAGATCCAACCCCAAGTGTGTGCTCTGTATCAGAACTCAGCTTAACCTGATGCCTGGCAAAGAGGAGGATAATGCTGGTGGTCAGAACCTAGGTAAAAATGAAATCACCTGTGATGAATGTTCTCCTCGTTTCTCAGTAATCTATCTGGCCTCATAAAAGAGGCCTTCACAGTTGGGAGGGAGAAAGAAACTGTTAATCAATGACTATATAATTTATTGTCCATGCCGGGCCACAAGTCAAACGGTGAGCTATGAATAATTAGCAGTGTTATAAAGCACATAACCTGGGTTTCCCTGCAAACTGGAACATCCATTACATGGTCACACTAGCCAGTGGCCACCAAGAATCAGCTTTGAGTCACACTCATGGTTGACAAAAGAGACAACCACTCTCGTCACCAAAGCGAAGGCCTGAAATATAAAACAGACCACTCACACAAAACGTTCACCTTCTCTTTATTGTGGTAACAAGAGTTTATCTTTCTGAAACAGTGTTTCATAACAGAATAAAGATTTGAACAAGTAAATCTTAAAAACACCAGTGTGAAATATATCTACTTCATCGGAACATCTCCAAATGTGGAAGCTGTCGCATTCTGGGTTTTTTAGATGGTGTTTATTGTTTTGATAAATAAGTCCTAAATGAAGGAACACCCTTCCAGCATACATTTGGCTTAAGTGACAGTGAATATTCATATTTGGGAATAGAAGGAATTTACATCAAAATTCTACCATGTTCCATTTTCCTGCATTCCTATTGTCTTTGGAACAATTGATGAGGGAAACCCCAATCAAAAATATATTCCTACCCCACTGAGTGAGTGGGATGGTGAGACATGCCTAAGAAATTTAATCACAGTGAGAAGCCTGCACACAGCTTCTAGAATCTAGACTACATTTTCAGCACATGTGGGACCAATGGCTCCAGTTGCCTTCTTGAACTACCTCACGTCCAGCAGTGGTGCACCCAGTCTCTCTTCTAGCACTTACCTGTGGAACAGCTTGTGAGTAAACAGCCTTTCTTGTTTTTTCCTACTGCCCTCACCCACACTTATTTATTTTGTCTTTCAATAACATATGGTGTTTTTTTTAAAAAAAAAAACTCATCAGCATAGAAATTTCCTAAGACATTCTTCATCAAAATTGGCTAATAATTCAGGATTAAAAGTCCTAGTTAGGAAAGGTAAACAGACTGAGCTTGCAGAAGAGATGGTTGGCAATAACTTGGTAACTTTAGAAGGCCGAGGCAGGTGAGTTACTAAGCAATTGTGTTATATTTCTCTTAGAATGGAACAAATTGGAATAGTATTAAATTTTAAAAAGAAGCTACCTGGTCAAGGAAATAGATTCACTGTCAGAAATACACAGTACTATATTTTATCATAAATGACTTCTTGTGGAATATTTTAAGACAATAGCAGTCATATTTTCTTCTGAGTTATCCTAAGGACACATTTTCCATGGCAGAAAAATAGTGTAGTGGGTTTCTAAATTTTATTCTCAAGTAGATCTTCTGGCACCCTAATAAGTTTTCGAAGTCTCCTCATACTGAATTTAACACAAAATTAACAAATTAAAGTATCTACAAGAAGTCACTTCCAAACAAGTTTTCTTCTAGAGGATTATTTCCAACCATCAGTCTATAAGTCAACAAAATCTAGTGAGCAAATACATGTAGCAATATATCTCCTTAAAGACAGCATTCATGTCTCTGCTGAGTCTTGCACGTAATTAGTATTCTATTAACATTTAATGAATAAAGTGTTGAAAAGTGCAAAGATGTATCTAGAAGGGCGAGAAAACAGAATATTCATCATAGGAGAGATTAGAATCCACTGTGCATTTTATCATCTTGGACTAAGTTTATACACATGAGGCTATTTTACAGTTGACATTTCTTGCCAGCTTACACCTCTTGTAATAATTCATTTGTATTCAGAACAAATCCTCTACTTAAAGCACAAATAATCCTGGAATCAGGTTTATTTGTTTATGATTGTGGTTTCCTACAGAAATCAGAGTTAAAAGAGGTTTTTTAGTTTTCTAATTATATCATCTTAAAAATTCTTGGCAAACACCATGGAAAAATTCAGGCTCATTATTCTAGTATTGCTAATAAGTTCAGTATACTCTTTCTCTGTCCCATCAAGGTTTTCCTGGTCCTTAAATTATCATTCTTTTATTAAGGAATTCTTTTTAGTTAGGAAAGTAATGTAATGATATGGATCCATAAAATTTTAGAGTTAGAAAAGAACCTTTTAAAACATATTATTTAAAGAACATATGTCAAAGGAGCCAATGACTTTGCAGATGAGGAAACTGATAACAGGTTGAGATTAAATAATTTACCCAAGGTTACATGGCTTGTTCTAGAAGTAGACAAATGGCAGACGTCCTTTAGAATGGGGGCTGATACGTATTCTGGGGGTTCTTCCTACCATACTACTTTGTCCAAACTTGACTTTCAATATCCATTATGTGGCTTGGCTCACAGACCTAAGAAAAAACTTCAGAACAGCCCCATCTTAAATGTTACTGGAAGTCATCTACGTTTTGATTTATCTTAAAGTGAGAGATAATATATACAATTAACTGCCTTTCAGAGATATTACTAAAATAAGTGAGGAAGGATTAGAAACATTTAATCCGTGCTAGTTGTAATGAGGCCAGGGAGACAAAACAACAGCCAACCCAATGTTGTGTAATGTACTATATTATATTTTTAACATACTATATTTCTCTTTACATTGTGTTTAGGAAGATAACATTTCCTTGAAACTGATAGTAATAGAGCCAAAGAAGCCAAGCAGCAATTGAGCTGTTGCTATAAACATTCAAAGAATGACCAAGATGTGCACAACACAGATTTTCAAAACAGTGAATAGGCTGCTTTTGAATGTGCTTTTCCATGAACTCCAAGGCACTGACATTGTGAGTAGTAACTACAGATACCTGTTTGACCTATGCACAAAAATAGATCAGATTCGGGCATTTGTAGGGAACTCCTTAGCATTTAAATCTAACTTACTGGTTGAGCAAATGTGATTGATTTCTTGTCAGCCTAATGAAGTATAAGCTTTCATTTTTCTTATTCATTAGCTTATGTAAACTCCTGCCAAGGACCACTTATAGGCTTTACTTTGCTAACACATGAAACTAAGAGGTCTCCCGATGCTTTTTTGCTTCCCAAGAGAGATTCCACTTCTTGGTATTATAGTTCATTACCTCTTCAATCATACTGTCTTGTCTAAAATTCATGGTACACATTGCAGGATCCAAGTTTTGGTGCAGACTTCATATATATGTGTGTATATAAATACACACACACACATACACACACACATATCTATTCCATATACATATATATGTATGTGTATGGAATCATACATAAAAATTGTTTGCCAGGGAATCATACATAAAAATTATGTGTTCAAACTCCTTTTACAATAATTGAATTTCAAACCAAAGTCTAGATTTTACATAAATCTTCACTCCCTGCCTCCTTAAAATTACAAGTCCCTTGATAACAAGTTTCTTCCCTCAAAATCTTAATTCCTGAATCTCCTCATTCTTATTTAGAATTAAATTATAATTAAACCTACTAGAATGCCCTGAATGATTTTTTTCTTTTTCTTCATCAGTTGAATCCCTTAGATCCTGAATTTAATTATTAAGTAATTTTATTCTTACAAACATGAGTAACTGACCATGTGTTGTAGGAACTATTTTTTTTTTTTTTGTCCTCTCATAAATAAAGAAAAGAAATGCAAACCTCAATGTGGATAACAACTAACTTATCTGGTTGTTTGTTTGTTTGGAAATCTTTGGTTGCCACAGTATTTCAATCAATAGGAAACTCCCTCTTCTCACTATATACACATTATCAGGATTTCACATCTCAGACAAGAAGTAGAAGCTCAAAGAGAATGGAGTGCCTGGGTGTCTCAATGGTTTAAGGGTCTGACTTCAGCTCAGGTCATGATCTCACAGTTCGTGAGTTCCATCCCCATGTCAGGCTCTGTGCTGACAGCTCAGAGCCTGGACCTGCTTCAGGTTCTGTGTCTCCCTCTCTCTCTGCCCCTCCCCTGCTCATGCTCTGTCTGTCTCTCTCTCTCAAAAATAAATAAACATTAAAAAAAAAAGAAGAAGACGAAGCTTACAGAGCAGCGGCACTTATTATGAGTTAATCCTCTCCCAACCTTGAGCCTCTCAGTTTTGTCTGGTTGAGATCTATTACAAAAAATGAAATGTATAAGAAAATGTATTTTTTTAATCCCCTTTCTCAGCACAATGGATTTCTTATTCAGAATACATCATGAATATATTAACACCATCCCAAAAGAAGCTAAAAGATGCTTCACAAAATAAGACTTTGATAGTGTAATCAAATTAATATCATATACTTTCTTCTCATGCATTAAAGACCTGGGACCAATGCCCTGTGGACCTTGGGATCTTTTTATGAGGAAATATAGATATATTTTTCTAGGGCTAAGTAGAAACTCATGGAAGAGTATATATTCTGATGATTACAATCTAGAAAAAAAATAGGTTAAGAATCTGATAGAAAAACATGACTGATAAATCCTAATGATTAAGGGACTCTAACGATACTTACAGTATGTATGAGACCTTATGAGGTAAATCATATAAAAAGCAATTACACGTCCTTTTGAAATGACCTTTTACGTCACCAACTTTTGAGCCTCCTCAGGTAGGATACATTTTCTCATTCGTATTTCACAATCCCAGAAATAACACTGGTCCTGACTAAAGCCAGTGCTTAAATTACTAAATTGAACAATCGAATGAATGAATGAATAAATGAATGAATGAATGAATGAGTGAGTGAGTGAATGAATGAATGAATGAATAAAACTTACTGAGGTTTTAAAAAAGAATAAAAGAATTTCACAGAATCTAGCCAGATGGCTAATTGGTCTGACAGCAACAGCAGTAATTTTGTTCTACGGCCAAGAGCATGGAGGATAAAACAAAAAGAACAAGTATGTTTAGAAATAAAAGAGATGTAAACCTGAAAACACAAGTTTAAAGGCACTTAAGCCAACTATATCATCTCAAAAGAGAAACTATATATTCAGACTCACACTAACTTCATGAGAATCTTCCAGGGTGGGGGAGGAAACAGATCCAGGTTTCAGAATTCATACTGGGGTAACAGAACCCGAAACACAAACTACAATGAGACAACAGACTTTTTCCCCCAGCCCTCTATGTGGCTTGTAAAAAGCAAGTCATCCAAAATGAGAAAGTAATTTGTTTGAAAATAAAGTTTAACTGCAGTTCTAAACTCCAGTTAGTGGTTTTACTTGATTATATAACCTTTCAGGAAAGTAAATTGTATTGTTTGCAAAATGTTTAGCATTCTCCAAGCAACATAATAAACAATGAGTAAAAAAAAAATAGATGTTGACAAGTAAATGTTAAATCTTACACCATGTAACATCTCAATAATTGTACATTTTGATGGGAGCAGCAGTAAACACAGTCCATCTGTCACATTCTGCTTAATCTATTCACAGAGTGGAAGCCTCTGTGAAAACCCACTTTCCTCTCAAAGCTGTCACAGGGAAATTGGGCATATATTCTTGCTCCAACTCAGCCACTGACCACATGACAGTCATCAAGTTATTTAACTTCTCTGGGCTTTAAATGCTGGCCTTTATAAAATGAGAGTCTAAATGATTTCTAAGATGCCTTCCAGCTCTAGA
Source organism: Panthera uncia (assembly GCF_023721935.1). NCBI lineage: Eukaryota > Metazoa > Chordata > Mammalia > Carnivora > Felidae > Panthera > Panthera uncia. The sequence continues at coordinate 69,270,269 of NW_026057582.1, forward strand.
CAGTATTTTATGTTTTAATCATAGAAATTAACTAAAGGCCATAATGCTTACCTACAGATTTATATAGAGTTACCAAAAATGACCAGCCTTTTCTCTTCATTTTAGATTTTACCATGTACATTTGTCATTAATTCATCTGTAGTCCACATTTACCATTGAGCCATTCACATCCCTTTCTGGCTATTTGTCTATTTTACCCTTAAATTTCCCCCTCCTTCCTTGATTCCAAGCCTAGTTTCCCCAGGGGAAGTAAAAAGAGTTGGAATATACTGAATTCCTACTAGCAAACTTTTATTAACTTTGCCCTAATGTTTATCAGGGCTTCTGCCTATAGGGCCATTGTTGCTTTTAGTAATAGCATGTCCCAGAGATATAAACAATTGAGAATTTCTATGAGAGAGGCTATACCTGTTATAATTCTGCTTCATGATATTGACTTCAAAGTAGTGAGCATTATCATCGTCATAGATACCATCATCACTGCCATCACTGTGATCATTACTCTCTTCAAATCCCACTTTATCTCAATGATGTCTAAGAAGATATTGTGCAGTTTAGGCAAAAGCCAGGGATCTTTTGTAACATCATTCCTTTCTTGGGAACCAACTGCCCTCTGAAAACAAGTGGGAAATCAAATGATCATTTGCCTTTGGTTTTGGCATGTGACAACTCTTAAGCTGCTATGATACAAATGTAAAAAAATGTCCTCATCTCTGGGCACCTGGGTGCCTCAATCAGTTAAGTGTCCGACTCTTGACTTTGGCTTAGGTCATGACCTTGTGGTTTGTGAGTTAAGAGCCCTGTGACAGGCTCTGTGCTGACAGTGAGGAGCCTGGTTGGGGTTCTATCTCTCTCTTCCTCTTTCTCTGCCCTTCCCCACCCCCTCCACAAAATAAATAAATAAACTTTAAAAGAAATGACCTCATCTCAAACAAGTCAGGTCACATTATCTCACTTGTAACTCTTAACCCAGATGTTTTCTTAAGTATCTGACTATGACAGTATACAACACTTCTCTTTCCATTAAGGAAAGAGCAACAAGAAATGGGATTGATCAATGTTAAGTTTCATGTAAGTGCTTCCTAATTTTAAAGTGTTAGGCAGTGGTGCCTGGATGGCTCCATCGGTTAAGTGGCCGACTCTTGATTTCAGCTCAGGTCATGATCTTTTAAGGTCATGAGATCGTGCCCCATGTTGGGCTCCGCTTTGGGCATGGAGCCTGCTTAAGTTTATCTCTCTCGTTCTCCCTCTGCCCCCCTCTCTCTCTCTCTCTAAAATAAAAAATAAATACAAATAAAGTGTTAGGCAAATTAAGAAAAAGAATGGAAAGAAGGTTATTGATACATCATTCTCCTCCTCTCCGTTTTAACTGTACTAACTATATTTTAGAACAGGGCTACCGTTGGGAACACACCAAATGTAAACTTCACCTGATTCAGAAATTCACCAAGGCGAACCTTTTTTGGTTGAGTTTTTACAAAACCATCTCAAAAACCGTCTTTGGAATGCATACCAGAAGCTGCTGATCTAACTCCCAGTCTCGCTCATTTCACCAAGGCCTCCATTCTTGAAGATGTGACTGCCTGGGTGACATGATCGAAGGGGCTCCATGGAAACCAGCTGTTCAAATGATCTCTTAGCTCCTGCTGATGTATGAGTGGTATTGTATACAGTTTCACTTCTTTAACAAGATTTTTATCCTTACAAAAATTCAGTGAAATACGGAGAGAAAATGTAATAAAAGGCTTAACAAATTGAAAGCAGACAGTAATGCATCCTCCTTTTTTAGTTTTTTTAGCCTCCCAGTGGTGAACAATTGCAGAAGATATCAGTTATTTAATCCCTAGTGTATATGTTGCCCAACTGGATGGCAAAATTCTTAAGAATAGATAGCATGTCTCATTAATTGTACCAACCCCTAACCCTTTCTCCTTCTAATTCTCCTTTCCTCCACTAACCAAGAAGTGTGCCTGACATATATTAGGTACTCTACAAATGTATACAATTGAATCAAATTAAGTGGAATTCAGTTTTTGTTTCTTTTCAGCCCTGATTTTCACTTACTACCTCAATAAGAAAGAATGTGAAATAGTCTAAGACTTGCTTTGAAGATTAATAATTAAAGAAGTAATCTGATATACCTTGTTATTGCTGGCCAACCCAGGTACTAACTCCAAAATTTCTTCTGTGGCTAGTGAGAATTCTCTTCTTTACTCAATTATTAGTTTTCCTTATGGCATAATCTATTCTGAGAAATTTTGAGTACTTTACCACCAAGTTTTCTTGGTCACTGCTTTTAGGATTTCACTGATAGAACAGTATCAGTCAGACTGTATATCTTCACAGATGCCCTGTAGAAATAAAATAGCATATCCCCAATTTCACATGTTACTGGCTGGAAAATATAAATTTCCTTTGACACAGGTTTAGATATTATTTCTCTCAAGAGAAAAGCACTAGTAAAGAATATCAAACAGTATAGTTTTTAAATATATATATATATATATATATATGGCCATAAATTTGGGGACATATTTTCAAAGTAATATTACTGGAATCTGGCAAGACTCAATATCAAAAGGAGAGCCCACTTCTTTGACTTTCCCAGTCATACCTTTTTAATTTATGTCTTTTATTTTTACCATCCATTTCCATAATCCCCACTTAACATTGATCTGAGATATCTGATCCTTTTTTTTTTTCATATAATAAAGAAGACTTAAAATAACCACCCTCACTCTTGCTGATAGAGTGAGGTTCTCACTAATTGGGCTCACCTAAACTTTTAACAATCTACTTGGAGGAAATTTAATTGATAATTAAGAGCAATTCAGATCATCACCCCAAAGGGCTTAAAAGATACATGAAAAGCATATGGCTCTTTGCTTGGATTAAAAGAAAGGCAAAAAGAGAAAAAATTTTAAAAAAACTTAAGTACACAATTAGGTAGAAAGACAATCTTGATTACTTAAATCAAAGCTTACTGTGTTACTGAGATGAATGAAATCTATTACATGAGGCTTCTTTCATGGTTAAATTAGCTTTTACACACTAATATTGATCATGCCACCTGCAGAAACATTGCATGTGATTATTATTATCTATCCCAACCCTTAGTGCAAATACCACAGACTGTTCCCCCTTAGGGGAAGGCCAATTAGACCTGCCTTGCTTTCCAAGAGTAAATATACAACACAAAACCAGGCACTTCAGCGGATAAATGATCCTTGTCTTTCATATACTACACTCCTAAAAGGGACTTTTAACACAGTATCAATTCCTTGTTCCCTAAGGAATCTCTTTATAAGCTTAATGGATTCTGAAACTCACAAATTACATGTCAAATATTATGTGTGTATTTATATTCATTTTTCTTGAAAGAGGGTCTGAAGCTTTCACCAGATTCTCCAAGGGGCTGATGACCACAGATGTTGAAGAATCACTTCTGTCTGTGAACATGCACCAGTAGTGGGCCAGAAGAGCTGTGCATCTGCATCCTGTTGGCCAGAACTCAGTGGGAAGTCCTTCTCCCTAAACTGTTGCTCCTCTGACTTCACAAATTGCAGAATTTTTAAAATCAGCAGATCCAAAATGGCGTCTAAGATTCTGAATTTCTAACAAGCTCCCAGGGAATACTGATGCTGTTGGTCTGTGGACTACACTTTGAGTAGCAAAGTGTATCACATAAACCCTTAATCAGTCATAGGCTCAGCAAAAGCAAACACTTACTGGGCATCTATTTCTGCTTTATAGTGCTGGGTGATGTAGGAGTAGAGAAGACATATAATCTTTGCATGAAAATCGTTACAGTCTAAGTGCAAATTTTAGCTACATGAACATAAATCAGCAATTTATATCAGATTGGAGATAATTAAGCAAAGAGTTTTGTGGTATAAATTGTATGTTCTTAGGGGTTTAAATTAAAGGAAAGAAAAGCATAACTTCTAGACAGAAGAATTAATGGGGGAGAGGTAGAATTTGATCTTCAACTTGAGGATACATAGAACTTAGGGTCAGGAAAAGAAAGACCATTCAAAGAATACCACATAACCTAGATCTTAGCACCAGAAGTGATCTGAGAGAGTGTGGAGAGTAACCTAATTACAGTTAGTTTGGGGATAGGGTAGAAGAGAAAGATAGCTAATAAGAACAACTAAAGTGTTTAGGACTAACTGTAATTATGAACATTATTTCTCACATAAAAAGCTGAGCCACACTGCACAGTATCTAGTTAGTTTTTAACAGATCAGTTCATGTGGAAAAGAATAAGGCAGTTTTGCAATTTTATGCATGTGATAGCCATGGCACATTTGAAAGACCAAGGATAAAGCATTAACAATGAAATCATGAAGGGGTGGTTACATTTCTGTTGTTAAGTGCAGTAACTGGCTCCATTGCTTTGCTTTATTTTACTCACACTATTTTCTAAAATGTTTCACAAACATGTAAGAGAAGTAAATTAGTCATGCAACATTAAATTGCCCAGAACTTTCCACTCAAAGAGTTAAAAATAACTTGAAGGGGGATTTACGAAAATTTTCACGAGAATAGTTTGCATTCATAACTTTCCTAAAGTAAGTGAGTGTGGTACAGGGAGTGGGCAGATCTTCGTTCTAAGCTTGCTGCTCCACTCACAGACTCATATTTCTCTAAGCTATAATAAACAAACTGAATAGGTGATCCCTGAGATATAATAAAAATATAAAACCATGAGATGATGTAACTTAATGGTGTTTTCTAATATTTTAAAGCATTATTGATGGGCTGATCATACCAGAAACAGACACCAGAGGGTCTGCTGAGTAAGCAAGGTGAAATTTCTATTTTTTCATCTCTACAATGTAGCCAAGGAGAATATCCATGATGGAAAGATTGCAAGCAGAGTTTCCAGACATGGTGAGCTCTCTGCTTCCACTTGAAAGGAGAAAATACATCAGGTCATGAGTAGACTTTGGATAAATGCCTGATTGCTCTCATAGGAAATCCAAATCCTACAAGGTTCTTGGTCACCTTGCTCACTGTGCTTGGTTGTATATACACAGGTTTACATTAGGTCTAAATATGATCTTCCTGTCTATGTGTGTTTGAGTGTATCCCCTGCATAAAACTAGTAACCAGAAATATCTCTCACAACATACCTCACATAGAGCAAGCTTTCCCAAGTAGCTCTCCTTAAACACAAGCTCATCATCACCAATGATGACCCATCAGTTGGTAAGGATCTGTGGGGATGAGAAGTCGTACATATTTAGGTGGGATTTTAAAAGATATGTTTAGCAGCACAAGGCTTTTTTGTTTCTCACTGGTGGGCCTAGAAAACCAGAAGATTTTCTAAGGGAGAAATCCAAAATTCATAGGGATGTATCCAAGTGTGGGGAAGTCCTGGATGCCGAAATTAAAGTCATTCACTTCCATTTTGCCAGCCTCAGATTTTCATCTATCCCTGAATGGAAGGTATGAAAATAATCAAGAGTTTTTGCACAGATGTGAAGAATAAGCACAAAGAAATATACGGCTAAGGAACACAGGACTGGCAAGCATCTAGTTCTGCAGCCTGTAGGAAGAAGAATTTTTTTTTTTTAATCAGAATCTCTGTTGTGCTATTAATTAACCTTTGTTAGGGTTGGCGCTGTACTCATTTGGGTTCAGGAGAAAGGAATGTACGCATGGGTAGCTTGTGCTTTGTAATCTGTTTACTGTTTTTACTGCTATTTCAAAGAACACCATGCAAAACGGAACTATAAAAATCAAGATCCAAGGGGGTGGATCTGTTGCCCTGAGATTTTGCCCAGCACTGTCCAGCACCTGGCCACAAGCCGGTTGACGTCAGCTGTAATATTTGACCTCACTAGGAGGCTGGCCAGTGAAAAAACTGTCAGATAAGCTCCAGAATTTACTAAGAATTTGGTCAGAGAGGTGATCTCTGGGCAAGAGCTATTTCTCCTCTTCCTCTGCATCCCACAGAGATGATCTGAGCCCAGAGCCTGCTTTGATGTCAGTAAGAACTTGGCAACCTGATCAGTTTCATGGGGAGCAGAATAAGACAAGCAAGAAGCATAGAGAGGAGCCCCTGCCAACTATGAAAATTTCAAAAATGTAACTGAAACACACACAGATGCAATACAGAGCACTCACATGTTTTGCAGATGAGAAATGAGATCAATATAATATCAGTATCTTTGCCTCTCCCGATGCACAGGCTCCATCAGAAACTACAGCAGAATACAGGTTGGAAATGAATCCATTGTGCTTCACCAAAAGAAGAGAAAATAATTTTGACTTCCAGTAGGCAGGGTGAAGGAGGAGTAAGAAAAAGAGATGTTGTAAACCTATTAGGAATGTAGTGCTTGCCTTCATTCTTGTTTAATATTTCTTAAAGCTATAAAATTGTATTACATTAATGAAATACATGGGCCAAGTTATAACTGCAGCTAATGCGGTTACCTCTCACTCTGCAAGAAAGCATTCAGTAAAACTGCTGACCCATCACATGCCATTGAGCCCAGCTTTTCACGACCCAGGGTAGTTTAAGAGCATGGTACACGTCTCAAGGTGACTGCGGCCCCACCGTGCACAGAGACTTCTTCAATTGCACAGGAGTGGCCCGGCCTCAGGCTTCAATATTAATGTAGCCAGTCCTTGTTTAGACCCAGCCCCGCAAACACTGATGTATTAAACAGAAATTAAGAATATTCATTTTGTGCCTCTTCCTTTCAGCTGGTTCCCCCTTCTCCCTTACATCCACCCCAAAAGACACAGCCACTTCTCTGGTGCAGTGAAAAGAAGAAATCATTGCAAACATAAGCTGACAAGGAGGCAAGGGAAAAACTGTAGAGGGTCTTCAGTATCAGACAAATACATGTAAACTCTACCCTGGAGAAAGTGATTTTGGACTGCAAGAAGTGGAAAGTGGCATTTTAGAAAGATTACCAAGGAATCTGCATGGAAGACTGATTCAAAAGGAGGAGGGATAGAGAGAGACCAGTTTTGAAGCAATTATCCTAGATGGATAGGTGAGGTGATGAACATCCGCAGGAGGTAAAAGCAGTGAGAATGGAAAATGAGGTCAGAATTCAAAGGATGTTTGTGTGAAGGCTTACTGATGATAGTAGCAGCTAACACAACTGTGGCACTTACTACACTTCTAAGGATTTTATGCCTGCTACGCAGATTTAATTCTTTTGTCTCTATGAGGTGAATACTGCTAAGAGGAAAGAGAGGTACAAAGGACTTAAGAAACCTGCTACCATCACACAGGGAGTTAGCAATAGAGCTAAGAGGTGAACCCAGGCAATCGGAGTCCACAGTCCCTGCTCTTAACCACTGTAGTACATATATACTATACTGCCCTTCGTGGTAAACAGTCATCCCCATGTGAACTTGTAAGCTTTATATGGTGGCATGAATAGGCATTATCAAGTCTTTCACAGAGAACAGAGTGGAGAAGAACAATCTTTATCCTTACAGTCATAAAGCACATGACTCCAAGTTAGTGTATCAGTCCCCTTGGGGAAATTCAGCCCAGGTGCTGGCAGAGCACACACTTCTTGACTTCCTCATTTAATGGAGAAGCCTATGCTTGAGGAGAATTGCTGATTTTCCAGAAGAGCTAGCTCCTTCTCCAGGGTTGAGAAATACCACTTCAAAGACACGTTTCTTGACTGCATCCCTGCAGGTGATAGAGAGGAAATATCCACAAAGGCGAGTTAAACATTTTATTTACTTGTGATGTGGCAGATTCCATAGAACCAGGATCAAATCATAATAGTTTACCCTAAGGAATCCATTTCTATTCTTGCCCAATACCTGAATCCTAAAAGTACTGCTATGAACTTGATTTATTAACTTTCACTATGTTTTTCATACAAAAAAATAAAGAAACATAAAACAAAATCCCCTCTTTTTAAAAAATGTTTATTTATTTTTGAGAGAGAGACAGAGCACAAGCAGGGGAGGGGGCAGAGAGAGAGAAGGAGACACAGAATCCAAAGCAGGTTCCAGGCTCTGAGCTGTCAGCACAGAGCTCGACGTGGGGCTCAAACTCACGCAGTGTGAAATTGTGACCTGAGCTAAAAGTTGGACACTTAACCAAGTGAGCCATCCAGGCGCCCCAATCCCTTCTCTCTTTTGATAAACAATTCTGGTCCGTTGCTGTTTGCCGAGTATCTGCTTAAGCTTGTAAGAAGGGCCGAAGAACTTGGGAATGAAATCACCAAAAACCCAAATTCGTTCACTTTGGATGTTCTATGATATTGGTGAGTTCAAAATATATCCCATTTTTGTCTTAACCTGGTTGGGATTTACTTGCAACCCAGAGTACTAATTAATTCAGACTTTACTAACTTACATGTCTGTCTTCACCTGGCCCAGATTTGCAAGCAGAGAATCTTACTCACATCATTCAGGTCAACAAGAACCAGGAGCCCCAGAGCATCCTTGGGCCAAAAGCTTCATCTATAGGGCAAAAGTTCAGAACCTGAAAACAGAGCTGTTAAGAGTCAGCCCTCACACAGTGAAGTTACTGATGGGTGTGTCCTAAGAGCAGAGCAGAGTTCATTACAAAGGAAATGAAGTCATTCTTGGTTAATGAAGAGACACATCAGGAACATGAAAGTTGTCCAGCTTTGGGACTTGTGAAAAGCCAAGGGGCACTAACAAGTAGGGAAAGAGTGGTTTAGGTTTATTACAGCTCAAAGCACATTTGCACAGTCTCTGCCCTTGAGGAGCATTTAACCCAGTTGAATTGGGGCAGAAAGGAATTTTTAAGAGTTATCTAGCCCTTCCCCCCAGACTGCAGACAGAGCTACTTATTCCATTCTGTAGAGAAACCCTTTTTATCTTAGCACTGAGTAAGATCACTTCCACAGAGGAAAGTTGAAAATGGCACATACGTGTGTATGTGTAAATGTAAATATAGGTACTTAAATATGAATACCCCTCACTTCTTCCAGAATGCATTTAAGTGGTTCACAAGGATATGTAAAATATAAGCATGATGATGTCATATTTATCCTCTTAAGAGTCTGGAGTTGAACGACCTGGCTTCATATCCCAGCTCTACACTGACCTTGGATCTTAGAAAGTGACTTACTCTCTCTCTCCATCAGTTTCCTCATCGGTATAATGAAAATAATAATAGTTTTTATTATTAATAAGGAGTGCTTGTACTAGTACTTATTATGGTAGCTATGATGTAGAGTTTTCCTGATTTTAATTAAGATAACCCATATAAGGCATTTATGACAGTGGTTGGTACCTAGACTCTGCCCTTGCCCTCCACATGTTTTTTGTTGTTGTTTTTACTACTGATAGCCTATCATTTAAAAAAAAAAGTTTATTTACTTATTTTGAGAGAGACAGAGAGAGAGAAAGAGAAAGAGAGAAGGAGAACGCAAGCAGGGAAGGGTCAGAGAGAGGGAGAGAGAATCTTAAGCAGGCTCCATACTCAGCACAGAGCCCAACACGGAGCTCAGTCTCATGAACCATGAGATCATGACCTGAGGTGAAATCAAGAGATGGATGCTTAACCTACTGAATCACCCAGGAGTTCCCTGAGAGCCTATCTTTAAAGAAATGTCAATTCTTCCTTTAATGGTGAGAAGAAATGCTAAAATGTGCAGACTGTTTGCTCCCTTATGTATAAAAAAGGGAATAATGATTAGTGCTAGAATTTTGTAAGAAGTAAAGTAGTGAGAGATTTTAGCCTACATCCTTGCATATAGTAAGTACACAATAAATGAAAGTTGTTATTACTATAAATATTATTATTGTCATTAATATTATAAAATGTACAATTTAAAAGCTAGGGTAAGAAATAAAGAATGATATGGATAGAGATATGAAAATAAGCTGGAAAATTTGCTGAAATGTATTTAGTGTCTGAACATGGGTATACCATGCAATTAGATGTAGGTTTTTTAGTTGTCACCATAAAATGGGATTTACACAATCACAGTTGTTTATTCAACAAATAGTAATCACTACATAAGGTGGAACCTCCCTGGTTACTAAGACTTGGGAGTCATATCTCTCATGGACCCTCATAAAGAGTAGACTATATAGAGCAGAAAACAATTACCTTGACAGCATTCTCGCCATGGACATTACTGTGAGACCAATTTCTTTAAAAATTTTTTTTTTTAACATTTATTTATTTTTGAGACCGAGACAGACAGAGCATGAACGGGGGAGGGTCAGAGAGAGAGGGAGACACAGAATCTGAAACAGGCTCCAGGCTCTGAGCAGTCAGCACAGAGCCCGACGCAGGGCTCGAACTCACGGAGTGTGAGATCGTGACCTGAGCTGAAGTCGGACGCTTAACCGACTGAGCCACCCAGGCGCCCCGAGACCAATTTCTTATGCATTGTGATATCACCACAGCAAAGTATAATTTAGCAAAATAATTCTATAGGGGCAGAGGGTGTTGGAAACTGTCCACGCTTCAAGTACCTACCTCATTTCAACCTACTTGATCCCAAGGAAACTGGATAATCTGGAAAAACTTCTTCATAATAAACTTCACATTCTTCAAGCAATCCTTCCTAAGTAGTGTCTCTCTCAACGAACTTTTGATTACTATTGAACAGTAAGACTAAATAGGCAGAGAGATAGTGAAAGACACAGCAAAGCAGTAGATTACATTCTATTATGAAAGACATCATATAGTTAGTTTCCCTCATCAATTAATTCTAATACTCAACAACTCATCAGGAGGAAAGTCTAATTTGAATTCCTTTAAAAGAGGGTGAGCTTGGGGAGCCTGGGTGGTTCAATCAGTTAAGCGTCCGATTTCAAGTCAGGTCATGATCTTGCAGTCTGTGAGTTCAAGCCCCATGTCAGGCTCTATGCTGACAGTTCGGAGCCTGGAGACTGCTTCGGATTCTGTGTCTTTCTCTCTCTCTCTGCCTCCACCCTGCTTGTGTTCTCCTCTCTCTCTCTCTCTCCCTCTCTCTCAAAAAAAAAAAACACATTAAAAAAAAATAAAAGTGTGTAAGCTCATTGCATACTACTCTATCCTCTGAGAAGATAGAGAGCATCTGGTCCATATTACATGTAGAATGACATATTATGTACTTGAAGATAACTCAAAGTTTCCTTCTGGTCATTTTGATACATATGGTGACCATAAGTTACTGTTGCTTGGATGGATCCAATGAGCTGTGACTTATCATAAATACTTATATTTTAAAAGATGAACTCATTCTATTAAATATGATTCACATAGATTGAGGCAAAATATTTGTGCAGTTATCCTGATAGTAAAGGCAAAAGCACACACACTCCCTCCCAGATAAAATAATGAACACTTTATCCAAGCATAGGGATTGCATCTGAAAAGCAAAGCTCTAAAGAGTTGTAGCAAATACATATCTGTAAGAAGAGCTAGAAATAATTCTTCTTAAGCAAACATTATAACTGAGCATGTTAAACTCTGTTAAGCTTAGTTCAAGCTTGCTTAACAGTATTTACCTTGGGGCTGGATGTATTAAATTCTGAGATGCAATTCAAGTCAACAACTCAAATTCTCAAAGATCATGCTTAAAATTGAGGTTCTCTTTTCATAATGCAGTTTTTTCAAATTATTTTTGATTGTCTTGCCAATTTCTAATAACCACCAGCTGAAAATGTGATGAACTTTAGGTGTTCACAGCTGAAGAGGAAAAAAGTGTGATCTCAATATGCCTATCAATTTGCTATGTGATAAGGCAAGATTGGGTGGCTCTTTTCAATTTTAGAAAAATGAGCCTAACTTCCAAGAGACAATTTGAGGCACTGTTTAATAAGCTTTTACCTGTCAGACGTAAGTGCAGGGGGCAAATTGCTATTTTGGGTTGATCCCATGCAGTGACAGTAGGGAACACTCTTTACATGTACCTTGCTGACCACAAGAGCTTGTTTGTGTAGATGTCCTAATCTTCTTTCCGAAGCAGAGCAGAAGGCAGCAACGGTTCAGCTTCAAAATGAAGAAAGGCATAAACAGAAAAGAAGTCTCCAATGTTTTACCTACAGGAAACAAAATCATTTTTGCTTCCACATGGAAGGGGATAATTCTGATGCTTTCTCATGCTCATTCCCACTCTGCCAAGTGCCCCAGAATATATAGAATTCATTTCCAGCACAAACTCAAGGAGAAAGGATTGGAGATGCTACCCTAGAAGCCAGTTTTGTTTGCCTGCTTTGGAGATGGGGACACAGTTATCGGGTATAGATATTTTGAAGGAGCTATGTAGAAAAGTGTTTTGTTTGTTTGTTTTTGTATTTTTATTTTTTTTTTCTTTTGCATTTGTGTGTGGTTGTCGTACAAATCACTTAGCAGATCATAAAAACCCTTCTTTGGTAAATGAACCTTTTGGCTTTTATTAAAATCCCAGTTCTTTATAGGTATTTGTGACTTGAATTGGGCAAGGTATAAACGTGGAATATACAAGCAGGGCCTGGCACAAAGAGTCACAAGTATTCTTTCTACTAACATTTGAAATTATAATAATGTCATTCTTAAGGTTTTGTCCAATTCCATTTCTATCTATATTTTTTTCTTCCCTGGAATTATAATGATAGAAAATTAGGAAAAATGAACATATATTTTTTTCTCTAAGTATCTATAAGGACTATGTAAAAGTCTACCTTATTTTCCAAGAAAAAGGGGTAAATACAGAAAGAGAAAACAGGAATTTCCAGTATCATTTTAATCAGAAATAGTTAATTTTATCAAGTAAGTGAATTCTACTCAATTTTGGGAAATGGCCAATAGGTGAGTATGAATAAATTAGATCTGGTCAGACAGTCTGAATCTAAGAGCAATAAATTTTGTGCTAATGGGTATTTAATAAATATTTCCCCTTCTGGTTACCTATTGCTGCTTAACAAACCATCCATATACTTAGTGACTTAAGAAAACAATATTTTATCGTTTCTCACAATTCTGAGGGAAGGATGGGCATTTTTTCTGCTGCTGTCATTCATATGGCTGTGGTCATTTGGCAGCTTGACTGGGGCTAGAGGGTCCAAGATGGCCTCTCTCACAAGTCTGGCAGTTGGTGCTGACCGTTGGCTGGGACATGTCATTTGGCCTCCAAGTGGCGACTCATTCTCCAGTGGGCAAAACTGGTCTTCTTCACAGTCTGGTATAGGTTTTGGACTCTAAGATAGTAAGAGAGGAAGCAGTAGGGCCTATCAAGATCTGGGCTCCAGAATTTGCATTTCATCATTTCTGACACTTTCTGATCAACAAAAATAACAGATTTGGTTCAGGGTTGGTAAATCGATTCCACCTCTTTTTTAATGTCTTAGCCCCCTATCCTATTTCATCTTTCTTTCCACCTCCCTCCCTCCCATCTTGATAGAAGGGGCAACAAAAAGCCTACAAAGAGTACGATTCATTAAGGGTCATTATTCTAGCAACCTATCAAATTTCTGAATTCTTTATTTGATCAAAATAAAATGCATATCCTAAAACATGTTTTTTGTAAGAGTGCTGCTTTCTGATTCCATAGTATGGCCACCAGTAGTTATTCTGTCTGCACATTACTTGGCACTTAGCAGAAGCTTGAGGAATTTTCTTTGAATACATAAAAGAAATAGCAATATATAATACTATTATAAATACAAAAAGTGGAGTCAGATATACACTTGGAAAGCAGTTTTTAAAACATTCATGAAGAGTTTGAGTTAGGGGCGCCTGGGTGGCTCAGTCGGTTAGGCAGTCCGACTTCAGCTCAGGTCACGATCTCGCGGTCCGTGAGTTCGAGCCCCGTGTTGGGCTCTGGGCTAATGGCTCAGAGCCTGGAGCCTGCTTCCGATTCTGTGTCTCCCTCTCTCTCTGCTCCTCCCCCGTTCATGCTCTGTCTATGTCTCAAAAATAAATAAACATTAAAAAAAAATTAAAAAAAAAAAAAGAGTTTGAGTTAGACTTCTATGAGGCTTCTGAGTTCCCTTCTTGAGTTCCTTGCCCTTTGATACTTGATACTGAATGAATGTTTGTTCTCCATAAAATAAAGCAATGGATTCAAGACTTTTCTCTGAGTGTAAAGAACCATTTTAAGACAAGATCTTTGATTCCCATTGATTTATGATGATTAATCCATGTGAGGTTAACACACTCTCTTTCTTTAAAAAAAAAAAAAAAAAAAAAAAAAAAGGTTGGGGCGCCTGGGTGGCTCAGTCAGTTAAGCGGCCGACTTCAGCTCAGATCATGATCTCGCGGTCCGTGAGTTTGAGCCCCACGTCGGGCTCTGTGCTGACAGCTTGGAGCCTGGAGCCTGTTTCAGATTCTGTGTCTCCCTCTCTCTGACCCTCCCCTGTTCATGCTCTGTCTCTCCCTGTCACAAAAATAAATAAATGTTAAAAACAAAACAAAAAAAAAAGGAAAAAATAAATTTTAAAAAAAGGCTTAAAATATCTCAAACTCCAGAACTGACACATCAACTAAGAAAATGTTTTTTGAAACTGCAACCACCATTTAAAAAATAATAATAATTGTTTAGTTACTTTCAAGAAATTTAGGAACAGTCTCTTGAGGGTTACCTTATTAATAGGAAAAATATAGAGCACTAAGTGGTCAGGATGGGATTGCTACTGGAGATATCTAAATGGATATATATATATATATATATATATGTGTGTGTGTATGTGTTGACTACCCAGCATCTGAGCACTCTTCTGATTTTTAAGACCTCCCAGTGAAATCTGATAACAGGAAGTCGGATAGTCTCTATCTTCACCTCTGGCAGCTAAAATATGTACCTCTAACCCCTCTAAGCCTTTAAATCTTGAGAGAATGATATAAAACACATGGATAGGGGCACTTGTACCCCAATGTTTATAGCAGCACTTTCAACAATAGCCAAATTATGGAAAGAGCCTAAATGTCCATCAACTGATGAATGGATAAAGAAATTGTGGTTTATATATACAATGGAATACTACTTTGCAATGAGAAGGAATGAAATATAGCCTTTTGTAGCAACATGGATGGAACTGGAGAGTGTTATGCTAAGTGAAGTAAGTCATACAGAGAAAGACAGATACCATATGTTTTCACTCTTATGTGGATCCTGAGAAACTTAACAGAAGACCATGGGGGAGGGGAAGGGGAAAAAAAAGGAGAGGGAGGGAGGTAAACCATAAGAGACTCTAAAAACTGTGAATAAACTGAGGGTTGATGGGGGATGGGGGGAGGGGAAAGTGGGTGATGGGCATTGAGGAGGGCACCTGTTGGGATGAGCACTGGGTGTTGTATGGAAACCAATTTGACAATAAATTTCATATTAAAAAATGAATAAATAAAATAAAATAATTCAGGATCCAATTAAGGATCAAATGTTACAAACACACACACACACACACACACACACACACACACAGATAATTGAGAAAATATTTACAACAAATGCAGTAACATTCCTACAAGTCAATCAGGGCAATCGGAAGTGGCCAGGAACAGTAGAGCCTGAGATGGTGTTCCTACCCAGACAGCTGTGGTATCAGTAAATTAGCCTGTCCCTGATTCTCAAATTCCCACTGGTTATCAGAGCCTGGTTTCTCAGGAGTCACATCCATAAATCACCTACTATCCTCTCAGAAATTTTCTTTCCTACTTGATTTTGTCACTCTCTGATGCTATGAGAATTGGCTAATACAGGGAATCACATATTTCTATGTTTTCTCCGTTTAACTCAATCCTTCTAACTGATTTTAAAGTGAATCAAATGGATAAGTGAATGAACATCTGAAATTCTACCTATCTAATTTTGAATTCTATACATCAGGACTGACTAGAATATGAGTTTCCTGAAGAGTTAAGTATTTTCTGGAGGATTTCTTTTGACCTGAATTGGCCAGGTTACGAAAAGGAGCTATTGCATCCATATGTACTTTTGGAGATTTGGAGGCACCAAGTACTAAAATATCATCCTCAGTAGGTCCCTTTCAATGGAGAAGAGACAAAGGAAACCAGAGGAGATCAAAGCATTTGTTTCATTACTCAAAGAAGAGGACTCAGTCATTAAAAAGTAATGCATCTTCTTACACGAAATGCAATGCAGCTTTGCATGGTGGAGAAAAGCCAGATTCTGAAGCTACGGTCCCTGCTTAATACCTGTGTCACTTGGATGGAGTTACTGCTCATCTCTGCGCTTCCCTTTTCTTATCTGAAACTCTATAGCCAGGGGTGTATGAGGATTAAATGACTTAATATTTACAAAAGCACATATGCTCAGCACATGGTTGTCACTACACGTGTTTACTAAATAACTAATACAAAAGTAGATGCTGTAAAACTGTACAGCATCTTACATAATTGTATCTAATCTCAAAACATGTTGTAAATTATAGCATCAGCAAAAATCTCTCCCTTTTTTGTAGGTATGAAAGTCAGGTATTAAGATAGAATGAACTCCTTGGTCAAGATCTATGGGGTAAAGCATTCACTCATTCATTCATTCATTCATTCACTCAACCACAACACTGTGAAGACCTGTTTTATGCCAAGCACTATGCTACCAACCTGGCCTGGAAGGCAAATTCAGAGTCACTAAATTCAAGGGAGTTTCGTTTAGAACCACTTAAATGTCCTTACCCTCAAATAGTTGGGATCATCAAAACCCGTAAGTGAGAAATCTTTTCCCTGATGCCCATTGAAGGCAGGGTGTGGCAAATTGTGGTTTTTCTGTAAAAAGCCAGAGTAAATGTTTCAGCTTTTTGGGCCCTATGGTGTCTCTGTTACAACTGTTCTACTCTGCCATAGTAGTACCTAAGCAGCCACAGACAATACATAAATGACAGACAAAGAAACACAGAGGACCAGATTTGGCTCACAGGCCATCGTGTGCCAATCCCTAGTCTAAAGCCTTATGATTGTCATTTTTATACAAGAGTTAGTTACTCCTGAATCCCAGGAGCAAAAAACTCACCATCCACTTTTATTTGTTGACACACTCTTCCCCAGGCCTTAGTCAATGATTTAGAATAGCTATAAGAATAGAAGAAAGGACAAAGAAGCAGAAACCTACGGATGCCCTTTCAAGGCTTCTGTGGTACATTCTGATCAGGGGAAACTTCAAATTCTGAGTTGCACATTTCAATATGTTGCTAATCATGATTAATTCCTTTTGTATTCATCGTAGGAACATTAATCATGATTAATTAATTTGGTATGAATGTGGATATAACATTTAATTTCTCCCAAATTTCTGGGGAGCCTATTTCAATGAATAATTGAACAAAAGTGAGTTGCGGAAGGAAGGGAACAGAAAGTTTGCAATGCCAACCACAACATGCAAGATGAAACAGTATAATTGGTACTGCTTTAATGCTATATTAATAAGTGATGGGTTCAGTAGGATATAAACACAGTATATGTGTCTCTTAATAATACCTTATAGTGAAAGAATTGTTATAGGCACCCAAGAAACTCCAGAGGTAGGGAATGACACATCTCAGGCAAAATTGTTGCTGGCCCTTTACTCCTCACCTCTGATCCACTTTCCAGACAAAGTGACATTTTTCAATCATAACAGAGAAAAATTCTCCGTTGAAACTATTGATGTCTGAAATTGTTTCTTTATAATGTTTTTTTGTACAAGGTCAAAACAACTGTTTGTCATCCTCCCCTTCTCTGTCTAATATGCATACATTAGTGTCTTGGCAGAGTATCAATTAGTGGCAAAATAATATCATTAATTGATATTAATGCATTCCCTCCCTAGTCCCAAATCAACGTTTCAGTTTTTAAAAGGTGTTCCTTTTTCTAGGTAATATCACACATGATATCAAGAATTACCACACGGCACAGACTGAGGGCTGAAAAATATGAAATGGGCACAAACTACCTTCTATTACAATATCCTGAATCAACCACATTCCCTTGCTAACTTTAACTGTAAATGTTATTTTATTCCTTACCATTTCCTACTACTGTTGGTGACATTTTAAGGCCAAACCTATTGAAAAGTTTCAAAACAGGAAAAAGAAAGGTTTGGACTGTTAAACCCCAGGACAAAGGAGTGCAATCAAGCAAGAAAAAAATTCTGTTTTCTTCTCTTCCTTCCCTTCTCCCTCCCTCCCTTTCTCCTTCTCCCCCCTCCTCCTCCTCCTCCCTTTCTCCCTCTCCTTCCCCCTCTCCCTCCTCCCTCTCCCTCTCCTTCTTCTTCTTGTAAAAACCAGGTTGTCTTTCTCCCAACATAGGTTGCAATATAGCTTCACTAGGACACATCACTCACATCCTGAGGCTGCCATCTTAATTTAGGCTATTGTTGCTTCTCTAAGAACCAGCCCAAGGATGGACTACTCAGTTTCTCTAGGTTAAGTCAGTTGTTCTTGTTGTGCACTCATGGTACTTTTCTCTTATCTCCACACACTATCTACCAGGTTGGATTGTAATTGATATCTACATATTTCCCTACACTTTAAGACCGTGAGCAACCTGAGGACAGGTTCTACAGTTAATTCATTATTGTGTCCTCTCTCTTAGTTTTGTGCCTTGTACACAACCTGACACATGGTCTAGTATGTGCAAAACATGTTTTTTGAGATGATGTCCTCACATCCTGGGCACTGGTTCAACTTCCTTCTGCTTGTCTGCTCCTTATATTGACCATCTTTCCTCAGATAGCATTTTCCCGTGTTAATTTTCAGTCTAAAAGTGTGCAGCAGTTTGATATTTTATATTATCAGAAAGCCTCTGTTGCTCAGCCTTTTTGCTATCTATCTAGTAATCTCACCAAAATAATTTCTCACTGCTATACCCAAAAGAG
Source organism: Panthera uncia (assembly GCF_023721935.1). Lineage (NCBI taxonomy): Eukaryota > Metazoa > Chordata > Mammalia > Carnivora > Felidae > Panthera > Panthera uncia. The sequence goes on from NW_026057582.1 coordinate 69,289,021, forward strand.
TATACACATGGTTCCTTCTCCCCCAACCCACACCCTCAGATGGCTGATTTCTCTGTTTTTCTCTTCCAACTCTGTGCTATTTCCTCCTGAAGAACAAAACACAACAAACCAACCACAAGGATAAGAAAACCACTCAAACTTTCTGTTCTGGGACTCTACCCTTGTTTATTTCTTATCTGCCAAATAATTTTTGCTTACTAACCCTGTCTGAATACTGCCTTGTATATGCTCTTAAATCTCTTGTATAGGCATATCTTTTGTTTCTTATCGCCATTACATATTCCTTAATTGACATATAAGCAAAAAATTTGTTGTCGTTACTGTTGTTGTTTTGAACTAGTTTAGAGGACAAAACATCTCTCCTCCTCGTTCTTGTCCTGGTGGTTTGAGTGGGATTGACCCACCCCCAACTCCAGATGTGTGCCCTGATTGGTCCACTTCCCTTGGCCAAGGGATTGGTTCAAGGATGGAAATGTAATCTTATCATACTCAATGACTTAATAGAAGATGTTTATTGATATTCAGGAAAAGAAGCTTCTCTGGGGGCACCTGGGTGGCTCAGTCGGTTAAGCATCCGACTTCCGCTCAGGTCATGATCTCACGGCTGGTAAGTTGGAGCCTCGCCTAGGGCGCTGTGCTGACAGCTCAGAGCCTGGAGCCTGCTTTGGATTCTGTGTCTCCCTCTCTTTCTGCCGCTCCCCTGCTCGTGCTCTGTCTCTCTCAAAACAATAAACTAAAAAAAAAAAAAAAAAAAAAAAAAAAAAAAAATTTTAAAGAAGCTTCTCTCTTCTCTGAGAGTTAAGAATCTGTCTTTCTTTTCTGGCTGGCATGTTGAAGATGTGTCATCTAGAGCCAATGGGGAGGCATTTTGGTATCCCGTGAAAGTGATGGAGCTGCTGTGCCCAATGGAACCCCCTTATATGAAAAATAAGGGTGGATAGAGTGTAAGAAATTACAATCATGGTGATATTATTTGAACTGCAGGAGCAAGCCTCCACTAGAGCCAACCTCTGGCTTTTTTGGTATATGAGACAATAAATTCGCTTTACTGTGTGAGCCATTTTGCATTAAGTTTGCTGCCCCTGAAAGCGATAAAGTTCCTTATTGATGTGTAACAGCATGGACTGTGAGTCAGCACAGACCTGTATTTGAATCCCAACTGCATCCCATTATAACCAGACTAGTCAGGTAAAATCAGAGTCTCTGTCCTGGTTTTCTCATCTGAAAAAGGGAGATAACATCAATGTTTCAGAGTTTGTGTAACAATATGATATCTACAAATCTCCTGGTTCATGAAGGGGTTCAACCTATATTAGCTGCTGTTATCATCGGCTATCAGTTTAGATTAATCTACAAGTCCTAGTGCTTTACACATTTATTGGCAATTCAGTTGTTGACAATGATTGTTAAAACATACACACACATATATGTGTCCATGTACATCTATGATATGTGTACACGTATACACATATATATCGGTATTCTGCACCACCTGTCTCGAATGAGTCATGATTCACCAGAGGTGGGTGGCGAGTAGCTATTTGCAAAGCTGAATTATAAATCTCTGATTTAATAAACCTTCTAGAGCCACAGAGTTTTATTCCCACTCGACGAAGATCTGTGGAGCTCTTACCAAGTTGTGACAAGAGGCTATTTCTCCCCACTTTGATGAGCTCATACTATTGCTGGGCTGTATCTTGTAAATCAGGGGAAATCATCATACAAATTCTTCTGGAGGAATTGGATATGTCAGCTGATCTCTGCCCCATTAATTTCCAGTTGCTCATTTTGCAGAGATTATATTCGTTCCTCCCTGGGGTGGGAGCTGAAGGCAGAATGAGGGAGAGTGTAGGAGGGAAGAGAGGTTAATGGAAAGCCACACTGTTTTCTTGGTTTGTGCAGCCACAGTAGGAACTGAGGGAAACATCTTACCATGGATATGTGGTTCAGATATATTTCCATCGTGGAGGCTAGACTTTCATCTAAAAATCAAGAGGCCCAGACTTGATTTTTAGGTCTTATTAGTAATATAGCAAAAACAAGCAAGCTTAATCCTCTGTTTCCAAAAGGAGGGAAATGTAGTCATTGTTTTTCTGGTGATGGACCAGCACCTATGATTGGGAGGCAATATCAGAAATGCTTAGGGGCAGATGGTTGATTTCACAATCATCTAGAACCAGGACCTGCTAAGTGTTTACCATGCTGAGATGTGAATGAGGACAAGGTGCTGGGGACGTAACTCCAGGTTTATCTGATGGCTTGTCAGCAAATGCTGTAACATTTTCATCACCCAGGCTGACAAGTTTTGCCGAATCAGGAAATAACTTGTTTTGAGGCGTGCAGATGTCTGTGTGTGTCTTGTAAACAATCTAGGGGGTGGGGGAATCGAACAACAAAGGGCAGCTTTGCAGATCACAGCCCAGGATGATTGCTTGACAGGTCTGTGCCAACTCTGCTGGTGAACAAATAAAATGAGCCATTCCCCTTCTCCGAGGACTCTGTATTTTTAAAGGGGGATAATAAATGCAAAGCTGTGTGAAGCCTGGCTGGGGGAAATGTGAAATCCATCTCCCATGATTTGCATAACATAATCAGCAGTGCTCTGATAATCAGGCTGGGGGAGGCAGTTGGAACATGTGTTCCATGGAGAGGTCCTGGAGCTGGCCCCAAAGTGCCTGCTGCGTGTTCCTGAGCTTGACCCCAGGTGACTGGCACCCCTTGAGACACTCCCTCTCACCAGGCTTGAAGATCACTAGAGCTGGCACCCTATCGATACTCACAGGTTCCTCCACAGTAAGCAATGAGCACACCGCAGTGAGTTCTGCCTGTATTACCTGTGTCTGCCCTTTGAAAGAAACTGATGTTTGTCCAACTCGTAAGTATGTGTATGGTGACATGACTGAGTGGGAGCTTTTCACACTATTTCTTGCTTTGTGCACAAATGACTCATTTTTCAGGGATGCAGCTCTGGCCGTTTCAGAAGGTGTCTTGAGACTAAGGTAATTCATATCGTTATAATTCTACAGCACGGAGTGCTACAGGGTCCACTTTGCATTAATGTTTCCATGGCAATCAGATACTTGACATTTTATTTAAACTATTAATCTAGAATGGCTCACCAGCCTATGAGAGGAAAATCAAAGCTCACGATTTCACTTCTGGAACCAGTACCAAACCAATAAGTAAGATGCATAATTAACTTTCACGGTTGCAAAAATCTGTAGTTGTGACAGGTGCTAAACACATCACAAAATAGAAGCTTACCCCAATCGCTCCCTTTGAGCCCTTCTTTTGTTACTTACATTCAAGAGAAATCACAAGGGCTGGGCTTCTGAAGGTCTGCCCCCCCCCCCTTGCCAAGGCCCTCCATACCAGCCCCTGCACACTGTAACTCTAGAGTCAATTCAAACTGCATATGATTAAAAGATGGAAATATTCCCCATGGACATTGGGCAATTTATTTGTGAAAAAGATTTAATGAAGAATTTCAAAGCAGCTAGTGCCCTACAAAGAAAGCTCATTTGTGAATCTCTGTGTTCTCTCTGCTGCCCTAAGAGCATCTGAGGGGAGGAGGAGGAACCAGTGCCCTGCAGCTATTGCCAAGTGTATCACATGTGAGTTTCTCAAGATATAAATATTCCCAGGCAGCTAAAGGCATTAGAACAGGCTGTTTTTAGATGGTCACCTCTAGTCTGGGCCTCCCTTGGCCAATTTGGGAGAAAGGCTGTCTGCCTTCCGTCTCCTCAAGGTCCTTCCCGCTCCAGGTTCCCCGTCCCTAATGGCATCCTCTGACCCTGGATATCCCAAGACAAAGCCACACAGGCTCTGTCCCGAAGATCTCTGCTTTTTTCACTATCACCAAATAACCTTGTCTCATCTTACTATCATTTAATATCTGGATCCCAGCTGATACAAAACCCCTCACTCATATGAAAATGGGTAAGAAAGGATAATAAAATTCAGTTTCCCGGAACATTTAAACTTCAGAGTAAGAGGCATCTGAATTCAAAGTCTCTCTTACTAGCTCTCTGATCTTGGACACATTATTTAAATTCCTTGAGCCTCAGGCATCTCACATGTAATTTGGACAAAATAACTTCTCACTTAAAGACTTCTTCAGTTTCTGTGGATTTAATAAGATTATGAATATAATGCTCTTAAATGCACTTAAAAATACTGATTATTATTTGTAGCAGAGGAAAACCAATGACACAACATCTTTACCCAAACAAATAAATTCTAATGGAGAATTGACTGGACCCACCCCCCAATGTGCAAGAGAGGACTGGTCAAGGGGCTGGCTTTCAGGGATCTTAAAATTGCATCAAAGAAGTGTTAGCCACAGTTCAATATAATTTTAATCGACATCCCTGCAGTTTTGTAGAAATTGACAAACTGTCTCTAAAATTGATATGGAAATGCAAATGACCTAGAACAATCAAAACAGTCATTAAAAAAAAAAGAGCAAAGTAAGACCTAAATTGTCTGATTTCAAGATTTACTATAAGGCTACAGTAATCAAGAATAGTACTGGCATCAACATGTAGATCAATGGAACAGAATAGAGTACTCAGAAATTAACCCATTCCTAGAGAGTAATTTGATTTTTGATGAAGATGCCAAAGCAAACCAATTAGAAAAGGAAAATCTTTTTAATAAATGTCGCTGGAACAAATGGGCATCCCTATGGAAAAAAAAAACAAAAAAACCCAGGAACCCCCATCCCTATCTTACAGCATACACAAAAATTAATTCAAGATGGAGCATAACTAAAGGTTAAGTCTAGAGAAACACATAGGAGAACATCTTCATGAATTGGGGGTAGAAAAAGGTTTCTTAGGTCACAGAAAACAATAATCATCAAAAGTGAGTAACTTTGACTACATCAAGTTAACTTCTCATCTGGTTATTTAAAAACTCACTTAAGACAATAAATAGGCAAGCCACAGACAGGGAGAAAATGTTTGCAAAGCATATCTGACAAAGGACTCCATATCCAGGGCATATAAAAAAATCATACACTTCAGTAATAAAAACACCAACAACTCTATAGAATATAAACAAAATATTTGAGAACTTGGCATAAGAAGATACATGAGGCACCTGGGTGGCTCAGCCAGTTAAGCAACTGACTCTTAATTTTTTTCTTATGTTTGTTTGCTTGTTTATTTAATGTTTATTTATTTTTGAGAGGAGGGGAGGGGCAGAGAGAGAGAGAGAGAGAGGGAGACACAGAATCTGAAGCAGGCTCCAGGCTCTGAGCTGTCAGCACAGAGCCTGCTGCAGGGCTTGAACTCACAGACCACAATATCAAGATATGAGCAGAAGTCAGATGTTAACTCACTGAGCCACCCAGGCGACTGATCTTGATATAGACTCAGGTCATGATTTTGTGGTTTGTGGGTTAGAGCCCCACATAAGTTTCCACGCTGATAGCACAGAGCCTGCTTGGGATCCTCTCTCCCTCTCTCTCTCTAACCCTTCCTGCTCATGCTCTCTCTCTCTCTCTCAAAATAAATAAATAAAATTTAAAAAGAAAAAAAAGAGGCATGGATACTATTTTCATCTGGATAGCAATTTGGGCAACGTGTGCATTTATTAAAAATTTGTGAAAGTCTCTAAGAGTTACACATTTCATGATCTATGAACTGTATGCCAAAAGAAAAACCTTAAACAAATATTGAATTTTAGTTAACAATATGTATGCTGAAGTGTCAGGAGGAAGTGTATTGGTGTCTGCAATTTGCTTTGAAAGGTGACAAAAATGAGATGGTTCTAAGTATGGATAGAGCAACGGATACAACAAATAGATATGCTATAAAGTAAGCATAATGAAATGTGAATGGTAGAATCCGGAGGATGTTCTCTTTCATGTGTATATTTGACAATTTTCAAAATAAAATGTAGGGAAAAAAGTGTTACTCACTGCTTCTGTTTACTTGCAATTACTCAAAGAACTCTCAAAAGGCAGTTTCCACGTTACAGGCTTTGGTCTTTGCAGTGATTAAATTCTATCTGTTCATTTGCTTGACAAACAATTCCGGGACGATCTGCTATGCAGTGGGCACTAGGCTAGGCACTGGCAATCAAGTAGTGAATGAGATAGTCATGGACTCTGCCCTTCAGCTTACATGCTATGGGTGTCAATATTTAATAAGCAGATGCATAGACTAATTACAAATGGTGATCTGTCATGAAAAGAATCAACCACAGAGCTGAGACTGAGGAGGCCAAGCGGACAACAGGTCTTACAGAGGATGGTCACAAAGGGCCAGTCCTGTAAGCTGAGGCTATTTGGAAAGACCAACCCAGTGGAAGGTATGAGGTGTGCAAGACTCCAGGAGTCCTCAAACAGCTGAAAGACTGGTGAGGCTGGCAAGGGAGTGGAATACAAAAGGAAGATGGAGAATCAGACAGGAACAGCGTCAGTGGAGCCTTAAAACTCTTTACAAGGAACATTCTAGTGCAATGGGAAGGCACTGGAGAATTTGAATCAGAGTATGATGTGATCAGGTTTATGTTTTAAAATCAGTGTCCCTGGGGCACCAGGGGACACTGTGGGCACCAGGCTGTGTGGGTTAAGCTCCCGGCTCTTGATTTTGGCTCAGGTCGTGATTTTATAGCTCGTGAGCTCAATCCCTGCGTCGGGCTCTGTGCTAACAGCATGGAACCTGCTTGGGATTCTCTCTCTCCCTCTCAATCTGCCCCTCTCCTGCTCTCCGTCTCTCAAAAATAAATAAATAAACTTTAAAAAAGTAAAAATTAAAAAAATAAATAAAATAAAATCAGTGTCCCTGTTATGGCAAGCAAGCACTACACAGAATGCTAGAGTCCAAATACAGAGACCAGTTGGAGAGCCTGAATGGCCTGGACTAAGATGGTGGCCATGGGGAATGGAAGAAAGTAGACGGACCGGCAATGTGGTCTGCCTAGCAATGCCTATTTGGGTTCTAGTTCTCTGCTGAGCTGTACATACGTACCTGAAAGCAGAGAGCAGTTTCTTAACTAAATGCCATAATTGTACCCTGGAGTCAGCATGGAACTGAGTTTGCAAAAAGTGTTTCAGCCCGCCCAGGCAGCAGAACAGAGCAGGGCGGGTGAGGCATCTCTACACTCACTTGTACACTCACATGTACAAATCCATGGTGCTGGTGTTTCTGTCACACTCTCACTATGTTAGTGGACTGTGTATTAAGATCTTTTAAAGATCAGTTTGTCGAGAGTCTTGTTTGTGTCTACCTGGGCTAAATCAAGTGCAGCTTTCAAAATCCTCAATACTATTATCACCGAAGCTCTGTTAAAGACCACCGCCACTGGAGAAAACAGGAGTCTTTTTGGCTTGTTTGTTTGTTTTTTTTTTTTTTTAAACTAATCCTCCAGATTGCTTGTCAGTCTGGATTAATCAAAATCATCAGATAACTACTCAGTAGTGTTCCACTTCGCTCACATAGAAGCAGTCATAGTATTTCATCTTTTAAAAATTATAAAATAAAAACATCATGGCAATCTGGCTCACACATCTGTCACCACACTGTTTGCCAGGGCTAATTTGGCTCATTTGGTTAAGTTAGCTGGCTAGGCAGCACCCCTACGTTGTTCACACTTGATCTTCCATTCTGTGAGAACAGTCTTCTCTGATTGAGAAGCTCACATAGGTGTTCTTCCCTTTGAGATCTCTGAATAGTACTTTTAAAACTGGCTTTGTTATGGTTAGAACTGAAGGATGGCTTGCATTTACATGCAAAGAACGGAACTGCAATTCCTTTTACCTGTCTGCTAGGAAGAATACTCCTGGTAGGTTGAAGTGAAAAACCTCTGTCTTAATGGGGTATGTCAGGCAACAGAAGATATTCCCAGGCTAGATATGCAAACTTATTTTCCTTAGGTAATTGGCACTGGAGTCTTAATGAAGGTAAAATAACCTTTCCTCAAACAAGCAAAGGGTCACACTCTTAATATAACATGCGAACACAAGTGTAATTCATAGATGTACAGTCTGAACCTTCATGCCTCACCATTCCTTTCTATGGGCCCAATATACTTTTTTGCAAAGGCATACGTCATATCTCAATTTCTTATGGAGAAAGAAGTTGGCTACCACGTTCTGTTTTCTAGCCAGCGGGACATTATTAGGCCCCTCCCCCCTCCCCCGGGAAGGGTCTGTGCTACCAAGTTGTTCCTCTGACAAAATACAATGGATTTGCTCTGAAACATCTGAGGTTTACTTGGTCTCCCTTGTAACCAGGATACCCGTATGCTGGATGGTTTAGCTGGGGTTTGGAGAAAAGTGGTACACACGAGGACAAAAGTCTTTGGTTTCTTCTTCCTTGTGGTCCAGGCAAGGCAGCAAAGGTCATCCCTCCTCCCTTGTGCTTGTGTTCAAGGAAACTGCAAAGTTAAGAAAGAACAGGGACCATCAAGCAGGACTTCCGGGTCTTTCATTTTTAACCTGAGTTGAAAACACGGGGAATGGCAGACCTTATTGGTAACCCTTTAAACTGAAGTCAAAGGGTTCAAAAAGAAAAGGAGAGCCTATGAAATATATACTAAAGGCAGAAACCACAGTGAGAAAGGGAAGTAATCTGTGATTTGGGATAGATGCCTTTGACATATTCATTGATCTCAGTGACTTGCAGAGTGCTGATAGCACTCTGGCCTCAGGGTGAGGTGCCTTGCCAGCTTCCAGATCAAAGGAGCGCCTAGGTGCTGAATCCCTGGCGTACTCCCAAGCAAAAGTGCCTGGAGCCACATTTGCTAATTACAGGTTGTGTTCTGCTGTTTCCAAACAGGGTGAAAGTGACAGAAGTTTAACTGTGAATAATTACACACTTGAATAAGTATGTGATTAGCACTATTTGTTGTGGTTGGGACTGGAGTGACGGGACAAGAATGGAGTGATTGCATTATTTACAGCTTAATTGTAGACAAGTAATTACTTATGTAAGCTGATGGTGTGGGGTCAGACAGGACCTGCAGAAGAATGTAGATGATCTGAAATTCAGCTTCTCAAATCAGTCACCCCGCCCCCATCCCTTCTGAGCAGGATAAAGAGAATGAACTATGCATTTCTTGAATGAAATGCTTTGGAATGTTAAATGTCTTGTTCAGTCTAAGCACAGGATCGGCAGAGACATTTTAAAATCTCAGCTTCGAAAGTAATAAATCACAAATGCCACCTAGTGGTTCTTGGTATCCAGCGGCTGCTTTATCTGTTTAGTGTAGCCAGACTCCAGTTCGGGGGGGTGGAGGGGGGGGGTGGAAGGAGGATTTTTCTAATGGAGGAGGGGGGTATTCCAGGTAAGGATTGAGTTGAATGGACCAGAACTCAAAGTCCATCAGTCCGTCCCTAGGACTGTCCTTACCCTGCCTGCCTCTCCCCATTCAGCCTTAAAACCTGCCTACCCAGATCGTTCCAGTCTCAAACGCTGCCTTATCTTACACCACTGTAACTTCTAGAGGTACTGTGGAAATCTGACTACAAATCACTTTGTAGTTTGTACTTTCTCCAAGCCGCTAAAATAATAAATGTAAAGTCAATAGTTTTTCTGATTTGGGAGTAGACTCATTGTTGTGTTTCCTTGGTCACCCTTCTCATTCACCAGGCAGTTGAAAGCCACTTTCTCAACTACTGTGCTCCAGTGTTCATATCTAGATCTGAATATGGAGGGATCCTGTCGCCACAAACTCTCTTCAGTAAGAGTGTCTGTTTGAAACGTGCATTGGAGGGGAGGAGCAGAGAATAAGTTTCTTGCAGTCCAGACTTACTTATTTTCACACACTCCCTCCCCTGAGCTTCTTCTCATGATTTGGTCAAAAAATAAATAGAAGAGTCAATTTTCCTTAACAGCTCAAAGCTGTACGAGTAAAATTCTTTGAACAGGGCCCAGAGAATATTGCTGTAAACCCACCAGCACAAGCTGAGATGTAATCAGCCTGTTGCATGTGGCTTATGCAGATTCCACCTTCACCAACCGGCAAGGTTGTCTTTGGAGGCTCTGTTTTTCTGGCCATAACCCTGGGAAAAATGGAATGGTGGTGATCCTAACTGTCCCAAGCCAGCACTCAAGGGTGCCACTTGTAGAGGGTGACCACTTACTGTTTAGAGAGAGCTACAATTTCGTACATAGTTTGTCATTTCCTATTGTGGGTCCATTTCCTTCTGTGCTCATGATGCTCTTCAGAATATCCATGCCACTTCTTTTTGGGGACATTCTACAGATGACTAATCCTACCCCACCTGGGGCAATGTTTTTCATTCTCAGGATTGCCTTCACACTCTTGGATACTATCACCCCTCAAAGTATGTCCAATTAGATCAAACACTTTCTATATACTTTTTAAAAAAAAGTTTATTTACTTATTTTGAGAGAGAGAGAGAGAGAGAGAGAGAGAGAGAACAAGAGGGAGAAGAGAAGAGAGAAGGAGAGACAGAATCCCAAGCAGGGTCCACACCATCAGCACAGAGCCTGATGTGAGGCTCAAACTCACGAATCATGAGATCATGACCTGGGCCGAGGTGAAGAACTGGATGCTCAACCGACTAAGCCACCCTGGCGCCCCAAAGGTCAAACACTTTCTTTCCACAGGGATATCACTTATTGGTATGTCATCAGAAGTCTCTTTCCTTCTCCAAATTAGGGATATCACCCTTAGGTAATTGTTTTGTTTTCTATATTTCTGATACTTTGACATCTGGAGCTTAGCTAACCTTGTAGCCAATTCCTAGAGATGGGAAACAACTCATCTGCTAAGGGTCCTTTCTGTCCTACCAATCAGGCTTTTACACTCCAGGCCACTACTGTCTACTCGAGGCGCCCAGGGCCATGTACCAGATAACTAGAGACAATCACTATAGCCCAGAGCCCACTAAAATTATTCAAACTACTCTTGCCCATTTCTTCCCTCATAAACCAGAATAAAGGCTCATGCCCACGTTTTCCTCTTGCTTCCCTCTGCTGACTGACCTTGGAGCATCCTGGTGTAACCCTGCACAGTATGGCATACCCTTCCTCATGGGAACTGTAAGTAACAAACTGTTGTTTCAAAGGCAGCCACCTCCCGATCTGTAGCCTTTACCATACCTGAATAATAGCAAAACCTACATTTAAAAGCAGATAGCCCGGGGCACCTGGGCAGCTCAGTCAGTTGAGCATCTGACTCTTGATTTCAGCTCTGATCATGATCTCATGGTTCATGAGATCAAGCCCCATGTGGGGCTCTGCGCTGACAGCATGGAGCCTGCTGGAGATTCTCTGTCTCTTTCCCTCTCTCTCTGCCCCTCCCCCACTCTCTCTCTCTTTCAAAATAAATAAACATTTACAAAATAAATAAGAGCAGATAGCCTTTGTCTATACCGAGCCATGCTACTTCAGAATGTTTAGTCCAAGAAATTATCACTTTCTCCTTCTTCCTTAGAGTTCTCTTCCCAAATTCCGCCTGAACAACATACTCATCTTGTAGGAGGAAAGCCTCATTTCTTGTGTTGGGCTGCCACATGCCAACTTAGTCTTCACTGTTCTCCTCACTCTGTCACAGTCCCCACCCTGCCCACTAAAAAGGGCATATCTTTTTCTTAGAAATGGTTGACCTTCCTGCCTCATACTCTTAAACCCCCTGCTCATTCAGCAACAATCCTTTTCAAACTATTCTTTATCTCCTTCACTTCACCATTCTGATTTTGTGCTTGTATTTGCCTTAAAATATCTAAAATGGGCCACATATTTTGAAAAACAGAGTTTGGCCTCCAGGCAAACAGCACAGTGCTGAAATGGAACCATCATTGTGAAAGGGGAGGCTCAGTGGATGGTCAGCTTGGAGCTTGGCCCCCAGCTCTGCAAAGGACAAACTGAGTGATTTGGGCCAAATCTTATGTATCTCAATGTGAATTAAGACACTGAGTTGTATGATTCTCAAGAAACATCCTCGGAAGGGACACAGTGTACTCTTCGCAAGTGTCCCCTCATGGGATTCCTTTGGGAGAGTTCCAAATGAGTCGAAAAGACACACACTCCTGCAGTCAATAAACACCTCTTTCCACATCCTTCTTGTTTTCTTTGTGGTGTTGTCTTCTGATATTCAACCTTTATAATCTATATGCCATCGATTCTATTTCTTTCTCCATTACTGCGCTTTCTGGCAAATCTGATAGATGCTGGTGGCCCGGGAGTGACTGACATGAAGAAACCTCAGATCCAGCTGAATTACATAGCTGGTCTCAAGGACCCATGTCAGGCAAGCAGTGTCCAACCATTTCCACAGAGAGCTGCTCCTTTAGGGTTTTGTATCTTTCAAAGAACAGGCAACAGTGCCTTCCGTGTAAGGGCTGGTTCAGACCACATTCTTTCCAAATAAGTCAGCCAGCAGCGCTTCTGATATCTTCTGCCTTCCTAGATCTTCTCCAGTCAGTATTTTTCTGCGGTATGAACACTGGTTTTATACATTGATGCCAGTAAGGAAATCCCATTCTTACCACAATGGTTTCCCTCAGCGCTGTGCCTCCTAAAACCACAGACAAGGTGTGCTCTGACTGAAAATATGTTGAAGGTTGCTGAACATCAGCATGACCCTGGTCATTGCCGCTAAAGTTAATCGAGTAAATAAAGGGTGTTTCGCTTTCTCCTCTTTGCTTTCTCAGTTAAACAGAGGTGAAATAAACCTATCCTGAAAGAACTAAGCCTACAGTATTTGTTTCTTTTTTAGAAAGAGAGAGAGCGCAAGCAGGAGAGAGAGGGAGAGAATCTTAGGCCGCCTCCACACTCAGCACAGAGCCCTACACAGGGCTCCATCCCATGACCCTGGGATCATGATCTGAGCCGAAATCAAGAGTCAGACACTCTACAACAACAGAAAACTTTATAGATGAAGATGTTGTGTGTGTGTGTGTGTGTGTGTGTGTGTGCATGCGTGTGCATGCATGTGCGCATCGACTAGCGAGGTAAAAAAAAAAAATGACCATGTATTATCAAATGCAAAGGATGCCGGTATTTGTTAATGCTCAATTCCTAGTTGGAAAAAAAATAAAAAAGAGTCAGATGCTCAACCGACTAAGGCACCCAGGTGAGCCAAGCCTATGGTATTTCCAAAATTAATGTAAGTTAGCTTCTTGTGGAAAGGTTTGGGGTGGGAACAGTGAGAGCCTTTAGGGTGTCTATTACTTTCATTTCATAGCCATGAGTGCAAGGTGTTCTATCCCCCATCGCTTGAGCAGCCAGACATTAAAACACCAATCAGAAGAGAAATGCTAAATTGCTGGTGACTGCAATGCATAAACTACGTTTAATCATTTACTTTGAATCTCTTTAAGACGATAATACCCTAGCCTATAAGAGAATCAATATGTTGCATTAAAACAGGATTTGATGGCACATAATACAATATGTAAAAGCACAATGGAAAAGATTCTTGCAAGAACAGCTCAGCCCTGAGTAGAAACAGGTAAGAAGTGATAGAATTTCCACTCTCCTGTTTTTCAAGAAGTGATGTTTCTTTCTTTCTTTCTTTCTTTCTTTCTTTCTTTCTTTTTCTTTCTTTCTTTTTCTTTCTTTCTTTCTTTGAAAGAGAATGTTCTATTCTATCAAAAGCTGTGAACTCCATGAGGCAATTGAGCTTAAATGCTTGATTAGTCTTTACATAACCACAGAATATGGCTTGGGGAGCAGGGCAGTGTGATCATAATCCCCACTGTAGTAAAGAGGAAGCTCAATGTCAAGAGGTGCCATGCCAAATCAACAAGTGAATGTCCTGAAATACTTGTTGATGGGAATTATCACTCTTCCTTACTCATTTTCCACCTCCAGCAAAAACAGCAAGGCCTCTGGCTTGGAACCAGGTTAAAAGGAGAAGCAGCAGTTCAAGAGAGGATAAAAGAAAGAGGAAAGTAATGCTCATGGGGTCACCTCTCTGAGAGCTTTTGGATGGTGAGTCAATTGGGTTTGTACCACACAAATGGGGGGTGCAACTGAGCTCATTGTGGGGGGGGGACAGTTTGTAAAGCACGCACCTTCCAAGATCCCTCTAGGTACTTCTCTGATATTGCCAAGTATTTGAGTTTAGTAAGAGCGGACTTTACTGGGATTTAGGCTTGGCCACTAACTTGCTGACTTGAAGGCTTCAGATCTTTCAAAATTGTATACAAACCATTTCCTATCCCACAAGGACTTCCTGGTGTTAGTGAGTCAATGACTTAGATGTGCTTTGAGCTCCTTGGCAAAGTTCAAATATCCCAAGGCTGTTACTCTGTGCAAGATTTCCTGACTCCAGTTGGTTCAACAGCAGTTACATCCAATGCCAATCTCTTTGTGCCGGGACAGGGAGAAAACTGGGATATCCTTTGTTCAACCACCCTATAACCTGCGGCAGTCTGGCGCAGAATGGTTTTGTGGATGGATGAGCATGTGTTCTTATTTACAAGAATGCTACAGAGTACTGCCATGCTCATTTCCTACCTCCTGGGACTTCTGTGAGGTTTGTCATGATTATTCCAGCCGTGCACCAGAGAATTCAAGAGCTTTGGAAGTATAAAACATATTTAGTGTTTGCCGGTGACTAACAGGGCTTTCAGTTTGCCATTTACTTTAAGTTTGTGAGTTTCTTCATCATGGAATTCATGCTGAATGTACTTAGGAGGTGAAAGTTGGTGAGGTGAAACATCTTGAAAGTATTTTGGTAATTCTTTTTTGAAAATTTTATATTGTTGGGGCGCCTGGGTGGCTCAGTCGGTTGGGCGACCAACTTCGGCTCGGGTCATGATCTCACAGTCTGTGAGTTCGAGCCCCGCATCGGGCTCTGTGCTGACAGCTCAGAGCCTGGAGCCTATTTCAGATTCTGTGTCTCCCTCGCTCTCTGACCCTCCCCCGTTCATGCTCTCTCTCTGTCTCAAAAATAAATAAAAGTACAAAAAAAATTAAAAAAAAAAGAAAATTTTATATTGTTTAACTCATAAGTGCACAAGGAACTTGCATATACTATTGGTAGACACAGCTTTACTGTGGTTTTCCTCAGTTAGGATGTTGTCGCATTCCGATATCCTCTCTCTCTCTCATTTCCTCATCTGCCTGACCCTGGGACAATGTCTACATCCACGGCCTCAGCTGAACTCCACACCAAACTATATGGCAGGATGTTCTATAGCCGCCAATCAAAGACGAAACTATTTTCAAACTAAAATTTGCATTTCTTCTACCTAATCTTGGAAATTTGGAGTCACACTTAAGTCTCTTACTTTCACATCCCCAACATCCATTTCATTACCATGTTCTGATATTGTATCTACTTAACATCACAGGTATCCACTTTGTCCTCTCGATCCACACTACCACCAATGTCTGGAATATTATAAAATCCTCCTATCACTTCTACTGACTCAGTCTCACTTACTTCTAATCCCTCAGCTTACTGTCAGAGTGATCTTTCTAATACAAAATTCCCATCATGCTTAAAATCCTTCAGTAGTTCCCCCATTGTGTTCATGCAGAATCTGTTCTGACTCTTTTGTCCATTTGCATCTCTTATAAGCTCCTAATACTCACCTAATACTCACCTGCTCCCAGTCATACCGAAGTATTTGCATTTTAAAAACAGCCGTGTTCTCTCATGCCTCTGCCCTTGAGCCAATTCTCTATTTCCAGACGGACTTTCCAGCCACCTTTTTTTCCATTAAGTATAACTGTCTATTGCCTGTCCTTCAAGATTGACTTCAGTTGTTTCCTGGAGAATCAGAGGATCTTCTCAAAACTCCCTGATCTGGGCTACGTACCTCCTGCTTTGAGCACCAAAGTACCCTGTGCACACCTCAGCCAGAGCAACAATCACACACTATTGTTTTACAGTATTGGCTTATACTTGTCTGTCTCCACTGCTCCCGTGGACTCTCAGAGTCCTGGTTTTCACTTTTATTTTTTAATCTCTTTATTCCTAAAGCCTAGCTTAATATCTGGCACACAGTAAGGGATCAAACCGAGAAGAAACTCAGATTTTGAGGAGGTAAACTTCCTTTTCCTTTGATGGAAGGTATATTTGGCCAGTTGTAAAGAATGACAAGTATAAAAATCATTTAATAAAAATGCATAGGGGTAGGATTGTGGTTTCGTGTCCTGGAGTACTGAGTGAGTATATCATCAAAAAGATTCTTATAGAATCTGCACAAAGCAGATCTTGTAATTTAAGCTAAGACATGGATTAGAATTGCCCCTAAAACAGAAAACAGGAAAATGTTTGGAAACCCAAATAAAGCGTGGCTGAGAAAGGAATGTTCACCCAGTATTCCATCAGTTTTCCTACATTTCCTAACACCCTTGCTATTAGATACGACCATGGGAACAGTCTGGGCTAACAAAATGTGACACGTACAAGAATAGGCAGTAAAAGGCCTATGCATGAGTCTTTCTCTCTTCTGATGCCAGGGCAATTGAAGAGATGAGTCTGTACATTTTGGATCCACAAGAAGGTAGTGTTCTATCACTTTGGGTGACGTTATGGGACAGAGCCTTGTGCAGACTAACATGAGAAATAAAATGTATTATACTAAACCCCTGAGATTTGGGGAGGTGTTTGTTATTGCAGCATAACCTATAGTATCCTAATACAGAGAGGATTTGGAAGAAAATAAATGAAATAGAAACGTCCCTCTTAAAATTGGATGATAGTAATTTGATGCAGACAAGTTGATGTCTTTCTCCAAAGACGTGTGGACCTGAATTTCTCTATAGTATACTGTTGAGGGACGATTCTCCACGGATCTCCCTTACGTTTGCATGTCTTATGATCAGTATCTCTACTGCCTTTTTCTGTACTATCTTTTCAAGAATGTTTGTATAGTGAACCTCCATGAACAATAGACATAGTGTCCCTCTTTGGAGCAAAAGGTAGGGTTACTTTCAGCCCTAGAAGATAGGAGATATTATATCACTCTGGAACAATGGACAGCCATGCTTATGCTATCTACACCCAGTATAGAGATTGAGGCACCCACTGCCTGTACAGGGCTGCCTGGCCCTCTTCATGTTGCCCTTTGGGAATTGGGGCTTGGGAACTGGTACAGGAAAATGCTGATATTCTGGCTACTACAAGTTTGTGAGTAATAGACACCTTTGTTTATGAGCCAGGATTCTCATGTCTTCTGCCAGCATCCATGAAACTATGGCAGAGTATCTCATTATTTTGTAAGTCAGGTAAAATCTCACACCCTTCTCATTTCTTGACAAATAGTAGGGAAATCAAGTTGAATTTAGGGACAAGGCTTGACTTAATGGCAGCTAGTTGTATAATACTCTTCCTGAGAATCAAATGTATCATAGATAAGGAAGAGACTTCTCCAGCTCAGAGCTGCTGAGGCCTCCATCGGCATACAAAAAAATTTATCTCCAAGAGAGTGATTCGTGACTCAGGTAGGAAAATGCCGTTCATGTGCAGCAGATAAGGCATTGGGAAAAAAAAAAAAAAAACTTTTAGGGTCAGAGTAGGTTCAGAGTATAAGTACAGCGCTATGAATTCTAGAACATGATGGTATTTTCTGGGTGCCTACGGGAGTAGAAGAGGAGAAGGTGCACAGAGGAAAAAAATCACTTTAGAAAATATTTCTGCATCATCATATGTAACATCATGCACATACCCAAGATCTAACACTTCCACTTCCAGATATATTCTCTACAGAAACGATTCTACAAATGCATCAGGATATCACAAGAATATTCACAACAGCACTTTATGTTATAATGGAATATTGGCGACAACCCAAACGACAAGTGACAGGAGGCTGTATAAATAAATTACATCACAGTCCTACAATAGAATATTATTTGGCAGTAAAAATGAATCAACATAAATGAATCCTAGACCATAAAGAACAAGTCAGTAAAGAACATGTACATACAATATTTTTCAATGTTTATAAAGCTCAAAACAAACAGAACTGATAATAGAGTGTTTACGGGAGTGTTTTTAAAACTATTTGACAACTGGCCAAAGGAAGGAATCTATTTGACACTGTGATCCATGGACCACTGTAAGAAATGACTTCACACACCAACATGCACACACAAGTACACATATTACTTATCCCTACCATGTCCAGTGTACTCTGGTGATTTCCATTCCATTGTATTATATATCATTAAAACCAAATTCTGGTAGTGACCCATTATTTTGATTTCATAGTTATAACTTGCAGTTGGAAAACCATTGACTTAGGGTTAGTTATGTATGTAGTAAAGCTACAAATAAAAGCAATAGAACAATACACAGAATACATGATAGTGGTGAATGGCAGAAAATGGGGTTGTGGTGAGAGGAGCCCACAGGTAATATAGTGAGGTTGATAATATTCTACTTTTAACTATTGTGTTGAGTTCATGAATATTTATTTCATTACTTTGCTTAATTATATATTTACGTTGCATATATTATGTGCATGTATCAATTGTAACCAAATATTTTTACAAAGAGAAAGGTTAAAGTGAACGGTGGAAAGGAAGGAGGTAGGAAGAGAAGGAAATAAGATAAGTTCTAGAAGGGACTAAGGATCTCAGCCCCTGAGGTGTCATGATTTGAAACCAGTATAGTTTAAAGCTAGAAAAGTGTGCAGGAATTGGAATTGTGAACTATTCCAATGTTAACTTGGGTTTCTGTCTTTGATTGCATGTTGGATTGAAGATGAACAGAGAGTATCTAGAGCTCAGTACTCCTTGTCAGAAACCACCTTTGTCTGAAGCCAGTTAGAATCCCTGGGGCCTCATTAGAACTGAAGGAAAAAGAGGACAGGAAGGGCAACAGACCAGATAGAATATAGGGAGCTTTAAAGAGAAAGCACTGGAGCCAGCCATACATATAGTTTCTTCTAGCCTGGGCCATTTCCTTGCAGGAAAAAGGAAGACCATGCAAAATGAAAAAGAGAAGGGGCAATTAATCCACAGTTCATCAATGAAGAAAATTAGTCCAGCTAAATTGCGATTGCAATATGGATTTTGTAAGTTTGAAATAGCACAAATCTCTATATTAATCACATTGATTAGATCATTTGCATGGTTACCCTTCAACTTTTACTCTTTCAACACTACATGAAACAAAATTTATCTGGGTCCTTGTGAGTTGTGGGTTAAATGCAAAAGAAAAACAGTTGTCTGTATTTTCTATATTGGAGACCACCTCAGAAAGGGAGGTTTCACATCTTACTTTTTTTCCATTCTACAAAATATAAAGTCTGGATCATAGGATGTGTGAAATAACAAATAATGATGCCTACTAAGATAGTACCTATTTTTCCCTAGTAAGTTTTTGCATGGATTTATTCTAAAAGTACGGCAACTCAAATGTGCTGTTCATTGCATGCAGCAGTGCTAACTGGATAATACGTTTGCAAGGTGGGTTAAGAACTTGGATTTTTTTTTTTTTTTGAATATTGGTTAAAGCCAATCTGTCACCATCTGGCCTCTCTCTGTTTTATTCAGCACTTCTTATCCATGGGCATGATAACATAGTGATAAACACAAATGATTCTCAAAGAGATAGAATCTAAGATCTTGGTGTGTTAACATTCATTTATTTAACATATCAGAACTATTCTGGGCACCAGGATAGGACTTCCAGTGATTCAAAACTTTAGATTCCTCTAGAAGATTAGTATGTAAATGTTATCTCTAAGGTTATAGGATTGTCCTTCCTGAGCCCTTGTGGATGTAGTGTCCACGTGACTATTTCTGGACAATGCATTGTAAAGGGAAATGCTGTGTGTCACTTTGGAGCTGAGCATTTATTTGCTCTGCTCCAGCACTGTACTCAGTAATATTTGGTATAGGAGCTACTTTGTTAGCCTGGGTGTGCAGAGTCGATGTAGATTGAGCAAGAAATAAACCTTTGTTGTTGATTATGGGCTTGCTTAACTCAGCATGACCTAATTTGTCATTACTACGTACAGTGGTTCTGATTACCTATTTCAGTGTGTGTGTGTGCGTGTGTACACACGTGTGTGTATATGTGTAAGGTTATCCACACATCCAACAATTCTCCAGACAGCATTGTGTCCCACAATTCAACCCAATTCTGACGTTTTCTGAGAAGATAGTATCAGATTCCATGGGTTAAGATCTCAATTCCATAGGACTGCCCTCCCAACTCAGATGCCAAATGCAAGCCCAGGTTATCCTCTGTGCTTCTGACCAAATAGCTACGGATTGGAGTTTCCCATGACCACCTCCCCCCCCATTTGGGTTCAATTAATGAGCTAGAGTGGCTCACAGAATTCAAGTAAACATTTTATTTAATAGATTATAAGTTTATTACAAAGGATATGAATCAACAGACAGATGAAAATGTAGAGTAAGCTTCATAGAAAGGGCTTGGAGCTCCCATGTCCTCTACCACTTTACCCAAATGTCCACATGTTTACCAACCTGGAAGATCACCAAACCCTGTCCTTTTGGTTTTTTATGAAGGCTTCAGTACATAGGTACGATTGATTAAATCATTGGCCATTGGTGGTTGAACTCAATCTCTAATCCTACTCCCTTCCCTTCTCAGAGTTTGGGGGAGGTCGGAGTGGGAGGTAGGACTGAAAACTTCCAACCTTCTAATCACCTGGTGGTTCTCCTGGCCACAAGCCTGCATCTTTAGCAGGCCAAAAGACACGTCATTAACATAACAAAAGGAATCTTTATCATTCTCATCACTTAGGAAATTCCAAGGGATTTGGGAGCTCTGTCAAACGTATATTTCTTATTGAAAATTACAATGTCACACTATTAAACTTTCAAGGGCCCAAAGTCATTTTGTCAGTTATACAGGAAGAACGCCATAACCACACTATATTATAGTTATTGTAAACATTTCTGAATGATCTCTGCACTCTGTCCTGTCAACTCCAGTCTCTGCCTTTTATCCTTTTCATTATCACGATCCAGGCAATGAGTATCAAGAATTCCTTCTATTTGAATGAAGGCAATATTTTTGTTTTCATGGAACCCTGAAAATACTTGGCAGGGAAAAGACACAGGGAAAACTTAAATGGAAAATTAGGGGGGGATGGCATTTCTGGAACATCTACTCTTAGCTCCTGACTGTATCAGAAAAAGAGATATTGATGAGATTTGAACAATGGCAGCAGCAACACAATTGGTTATTTACTTGGAAAGTTTTAAGATCAACTCTGATCTCACCCTGTCCATTGGATACTTTGAGTAAACTCATACAATATTTGCTTTTGCATATGTTAAATATAAAGAAAAAAGAAATTCTTGGATATTAAAAAAAATGTTAAGACAAGTAGATAAGCCAAAGAATATTTATTTTCAAAACCTTTAACCACCCAGTGAAAGAGAATTTAGGGGAGCAAATGAATCATAGAATTTTAGAGTTAGAAGGAATGTTAGACATCATCCGGGTCACTTTCCCGATTTTACAGATGAGGAAATTGAAGTCCCAAAAGGTTAACTGACTGGCTTGAAGTCCAGACAGTTATTTGATGAGAGAACTTGATTTAAATCCATCGCTACTTCCCCTCTATCGTACAATTTCAAGGTTTTCATAAAGATGAGATTGCTGTCTTCTGATATTGCACCTAGACCAAAAGCCACCCAAACAGAAGTTCAATTATAAATGACACAGAAAGCTTCAAGAAAGACTATGTCCTTGCACATGATGTATAGTACAGATATTGCTCATTCTGGATGAACTTGAAAGATAAGAAATAACTATAATTTATTTTTTATTTCCTGAGTCTCCAATATTAAAGGGTTCATAGACTGGATATATACACTGTTGCAGAATAGAACCCACCCACAAAAGGAGACACTGTGGCCAAGCATTAACTAGATACCCTAGGCATAGAGGCAAACATTAAATTGCTATATTTTTCTGAGCTTTGGGTGGAATCAGAGAATCCCTCAACATGAAAAAATGTTTCATAATCTTCAAAGCAAAAGTGAATTGATGATGTCCCAGTCCTTCAGTTCCTCCTGGAACTATACCTAATCAGTTCCAGAGTACTGTTGGCTTTTCCTCTGCTATCTCCCCTTTAGTCTCCCTGGTTTGTTTGTTAAACTCCGAATCCTCATTTTGTTGTTTATGTTTCTCCATACCCCTGCTGCACCGTAACTACCTCACATCATCACAAAACAAATCACTTCTCACAACATGATGCTCAATTTTGCTGAAACTTCCTTTGTCTTAGAATAAACTGCCCTTTTTGATGTCCATAGAATCCTTTCAGGGTCTTTCCTAAAACCTTTTCTCAGTCTCTCAGACTCTCCCAGCTCACATGACTCCCCTCTACTTCACTGAGTGCTGGTTGCATATTAGAATCCTGGGGAACTCTGGTCAATGTTCACATTTAATAAACACACTAATGCCTGGAACTGCCTCACATCAATTAAATCATATGTTCCTGCTGCCATCATGGTTAAAAAGCTTTTCGGGTGATCCTAAGCTAGAGTCAAGACTGAAAACCACTGTCCTAGAGAATTCTCAAACCATGTCATTCATGCTGATACTTATTCATAATATAATTATAAATTACAAATTCAGTGTTATAATAGTGGATGTCTTCATGTGTGTAAATTTCTGGCTTTCCAAGTGAGACAAATCCCATGAGTTATGCTTATTTTGAATCCCTGTGAAACTTGATCCTGAGATGAGCACAAGTAAAACCCTCAAAAGATAAAGTCTTGGGACTCCTGGGTGGCTCAGTCAGTTAAGCATCTGACTTTGGCTCAGATCATGATCTCTCAGCTTGTGAGCTCAAGCCCCGCGTTGGGCTCTGTGCTGACAACTCAGTCTGGAGCTTACTTCGGATTCTGTGTCTCTGTCTCTCTCTGCCCCCTTCCCACTCTGTGCTCTGTCTTTCTCTCTCTCTCTCCCTCTTTCTCTCTCAAAAACAAATAAAAACATAAAAAAAAGAAACTCCATCCAATGGATGCATTTTATCCCACAAAAACAAAGCACACAAAAAAACAAAATCTAACTAAACTAATCATATTTTGTGAAGATTTTCAAATAGTGGAAACAAGTGGAAGGAGAGAAATTGGAGCTAGAGAAGCTGAGTCATGAGAAAAGGAGACTCCTATGGTGTTGTTCTATTCCGAATGATGATTCAGGTCTTCATAAGCTCTGTTTTCTAAAGCTAGACATCTTCCTGAACTACATTCTTTCCTTGTATTCCTGTAAGCTTAACTCCTATTATCTTTGGTAACCTGCGTATGTTATTGCATCCTGAAAGGAAGCAGGCAAGCTCAAGTGACCTCTGTTGGGAATGTATTATAATTTCCCCAGTCTGGCTCCCATAAAAAAAAAAAAAAAAAAAAAAAAAACACCAAAAATAGCTCATAATATATGCTCACAGGATTCCTTTTCAAACTCCTTTTCAACTAATCCAAAATACAACTGGGGATGGGGAGTATTTACCTAGAAGGACAATATATCAGACAGATATTTTGTAATTATGACTTTTGCACATAAGTCAGAACTATATGAGTCTTGGAATTAAGATATGGGACTATTCTTAATTGCTATCAGTGGCTCTTCCTGAAGCCTCCTTCCTGTGATGCTTGCTCACACAGGTACTTAACTATGTTCCAGGCACTACTCCAAACACTTGACCTCTAGTAGTTCATTTAATCACCAAAATAAGTTCATGAAAAAAGTGCTATTGTTGTCATTGCTATCTTTACATTTAGGGATCCTAATACCCAGCTGTGTTGCCTGCGTCACGTAGTACAAAGGAAGTAGTGGACCTGTATCTAAACCAGTGTGAGTTCTCTCTTTGGTGAATCAGAAACCGCACCAGGGTGAGTTGTCACATAAGAAAACTTTTTTTTTTTTTTTTAATTTAGAGAGAGAGAGAGACAGCACGAGCAGGGTAAAGGGAGACAGAAAATCTTAGGCAGAGTCCACCCTCAGCATGGAGCCTAATGTGGGGCTTGATCCCACAACCCCGTGATCATGACCTGAGCTGAAATCAAGAGGAGGATGCTCAACCCAGTCACCCAGGCACCCCACAAAAACAAACAAAGAAAAACTTTATTTGCAACAAAAAAGGAGAATAACTTCCAAAGCTATGAACCCTGGAGCAAGGGTGGGTGGGTTCCTTCCATTTAGGGTTAGGATGAATATTTAGATAGAGATGCCTTGTCATCATATGTAGAGTCAGGTATAAGGTCACACATGTGCCTTAAGGAAACATGCCTATACACACATCATACATTATGTAAATGAAACTCGTGCTCCTTCTTGGGCAGAGATTTTAGTGTTATAATAAAGCAAAGGTAGTTGTCAGTCATTCTAGAGGTCACTCCATGATCCATAAGCTGGAAAGAAGAGCTTAAGGGAAAATGTGGGATAAAGGTGGATGAGTCCAAGCAGGTGGGCACTAAAGTCAGTTCTTGAGGTCTAGCTGGTGACAGACTCAGATTCAAACCTAGGTAGCCTGATTTCAAGGTTCATCATCTGATCTCTTCACTATAGTGTTGCTGTGACATACATCACCGGTACACCCTGTGTCTTTCTTCTACAAAGGAGAAATTATCAATGCTATTAAAGAGGTTCAACAGTTAGAATCATCACATAACTGGCAAATAGATGCTTTTTCAAACAGAAATTTAAGCATTAAGCCATTGGATGTAGTCAACAGCCTTTCATTTACAAAGACTGGGTTTAAATTTCATGTTTCCTGATTAGCTACTTGCGAGTAGAGTGGGTAGAAAATATATCCTCAACTGAAAATGAAGAACAAAGTACTGATTACTTTATTTCTATTAAAGCATAATGTGGGCAAAAAAGGCACCTCTGTTTTTTCTCATATCCAGTGGACTTATAAATAAGCATTATAAACACAACATTCTCCCTCGGTCTCTTGAGTGACTAGTGTCTATACGTTGCACGAGGGCATTGCTTTCCCTCATCCTGTCTTTGTAGTTAAGTGAATTAAATCTCTAACAATTCTCACTGGAGTCCTTGTTTGCTTGACCCATGATCCATGATCCATGCAGGTTATGATAATGCATGCTTCCCCTTTCCCTATGTGCTGATTAGCACCCAGTTAACTTTTCTACCCTGGAGGATCAGGTGAATGAAAAGTGGCAGAAGGGCAAAAAGGGAACAGAGTGATCTAGCCGGAAACTTCAGCGTAGCATTATCCACATGAGCTGTTTTATTTGTATGCAGACTGCTTTTTTTGTTACCCCAATGAGGGAAAACTATAGCCCGACTAAGATGGAAACATGAAAATTCAACCATTGTAGGCATTTGTTCTTATCTTTTATTTTCATAAAGAATAACAAAGAGATCCCAGCAGATAAAATCAATGCTTCATATAAAACCCAAATTCACTGTTTGTGTAAGTGCATTTTTTTTTTCTCAGACCCACTAATGTAGTTGTGTTGATGCCCTACATTTCCATTCCCTCCCATGCCCAGGAGGGGAATTTAGAACTTGAATAGACCTTTGAGATCACGTAGTCTAACCCTCCCTCCCATCCCCTCCTTCTCCTAATAAGGAAACTAAAGCCTCAGGAGGTTAACCGACTTGCACAAGGTCAGATGAGCTCAATTGTCTCCTAAACTCCACACGGAACTTTTTTCATTTCCAGCTTTAAATTATTTATTCAGTTTTTTGCCATTTTCACTTCATTGAAATGAACTCTCTCTTCTTGCTATTATATCCTGGAAGCTATTTATCCAACCTGATTTAATTGCATTTTCATGCAATTGTATTACATTTTGAAATTGCTATTACATTTTATATTCTCTGTGTTTTTATGCCCTAGTGCCAACTGTTAGCATCCTCTGTGTCCTGCTTTATTATTAAATTACCCCAGGTGTTTCTTAGGCTAGGTTTACTTATATTGCAACACAGAGTTAAACATACTAACATTAGGCAGAATGTTTCATATCCTAAGTTAGGGTCCATGAGGGGAAGAAGTAGAAAGCTATGGGTTGTTATTGTGACTATTTCAGTGTTTGCCACATTACCACTACAATAAATTAGTATCCCTGGTCTCCGTGTTTCCAAATTTCCCTCCCCTCCTCTCTCATTTTTATAGGACCATTCAGAGAAGAAGCTCTCTCCTGGAACCTCCCCTGTCTTCTGAAATTAGCTTCAGGAAGTCAATGCAGACGTTGAACATTAAGTAAATGAACCCCAATTTAAAAAGGATTTAAGCAAATTAGATGGAAATACTCAAGGGAAACCAAAGCCATCTTCGCAGGTCAAAAAGCCTGAGAAATTCTTTAAAATATTCCCTTGTTTTTTCAGTGGGCAAATAGGTAAACATAAACTGAGGCAAAGTTTGAGAGCTTGTTAGAGTGGAAGAAGATTTTGACTCATAAAAAACAACACATCTTCAAAAGTAAGGAGAAATTCATTACAGGAAAAGTCGATAAAATATGTAGCCAAGAAAATGTCTCTCTTAAAAAAAAATAGTTCAGTAGAATAATAGTGCTTGCCAATTATGGGGGAGATATTGTGATGCCTGCTCAGGCTTGGGCTTTATTTAGATGGACTCCAATCCAATCCACTGTCAGCTGAATTATATGCACCATGGACTTCAAAGGCTCTGTGCTCAATGGGAACGTCCAGGATGGAGTGCTGTGAGAAATAGACGATCGTGCTGCACTGTAGGCTGCCAAGCTGCAGTGATCACTTTTCAGTCACTGGAAAAATGCGGTTGTGCAAATGGACGTCACGCTGGGATAAGGGAAGTCCAAAAATATAGTTGCAACACAGTGAGCAAACTTAATGGAGGCAAATCTTTCACTTCCCTTGGACAGCTATGCCCTGCAGGTGGTTTTACTGATGGACACAGTTATGTATGTGGCTGTGGAAACAGACATGCCTCGAACACCCCTTTCTTAAATAGGTATGTCAGAGTTAAAGTCACAGCAAAACTTTCAAGAGCTTGGGGGAAAGCCAAATTGGCCTCAGGTATTACTTTGGCAGGTTACTGTGAGCCCTGGGTAGGACAAGCTTATCCAAGGGGCTGTGATTATCTGTGGCTGCTTTGGGGGGCAAGGAGTCCTCCTCTGTCTTCTTCTGAGGGGCGTTGGGTGCACAGAGACTGCCACACAAAGGATAAAAGCTGAACCGTGGCTGCTTTTCTCTACACAACCCGCTCCTGAAACTTAAACCTGTATTAGAATTACCTGGAAATCTCTGTAGATTGTTGGGGCCCACTCCCCTACCTCTCAGTTTCTGATTCCATTTCTTCAGGTCCAGGGTGGGTCTCAGGAATTTGCATTTCTAGCATTTCTATTAAGTTGCTAGGTGATCAGCACACTGGTCTACGACCTGCCTGCCTCCAATCTGGATGCTTTCATGTGTGTTGCAGACACAATGCCACCTTAAACAAGCAAGGTCACCTCTCTCTATTTGCCCAACTTTGCCTGTTTTGTTGATGCCAAAGCACGTGATGGGAAATGCTGAATTATACGTTTTGCTGTTGAGCTGGTGGGGACTTGCATTTCCTCATCACCCCACTTTAGAAAGTTGGAAGGAGATAAAATTGTGATCATTATTGGAGAGATTTTACAAGGGGGACACTGTTGTGCAGCATTAGTGTCCCTGTAGGGCCAAATATTAGACTCAACAAAAGAAGTATCATTTTCCTTCTTTCTGGCCTTTAACATATACAGGTGGTTCCTGACTTGAAATCAGTATGTTCCTGGTGACACTGACTTAAAATAATAGTTTGGAGGAAAGATCCTCACCAGTAAGGGGCTGTGGCTTTTTGTGGTTTCGAGAGAGCTTCCTTTGATTATGATGTGGGCACGGGGCTTAGGCTCTCCCATTCTGAATCAACTGCCGAAGACTTTCTAGAGGAAGGCTGTGAAGGAGCAGGGCTGCGGAGTCCATTCTGATGAGGGTGGGGATCGAGGTGGCAGCTCATTCTTCCTGCAGGGGCGGCAGAGGCAATGTTTCTGGAGGACGCATGGTGGGGGGCAGCCTCAGGGACGTCAACCGAGGAAGCCATGGCCACAAGCCCCCAGCAGTGGGACTTGAGCCAAGCAGCTTCACACCGAACTTGCAGAATAACTCCCTGTGGTGACGGTTCTATGCCTGGTGCTCGGGCCATCTCAATTCTGAAAATATACTCATTATTATACCCATTTGACTTGGTATCAATGTCGTCTGTTTCAATCAGAAAGTTTTCTGTTGCTTACAACTGGCAACCTTGACTGGCGCAATTTTTATGCACTCATCAGCAAAATCGCAAAGATCACTCGGTGAAAAGATGCAAAATAATGGATACGGTATGAAGGAGATGTCTTTCTACGTGATGACAAAGTGTAAGATAAGAGGATATGCAAAAAATAATCAGCACTGTATTTGATTTTCATTTTGAACACATCTTATGTATTGGGTTTTTGTTTTTACTGCCATGTAGCAATGTGCTATGTAGTAAAATAAAATTGTAAGTAAAATACCATATATTGGTACCCATTGTCCCAACATAAGAATTTCAAGGTATTTTTATTCCTATGTTTTTAACTCTCTGCAATTCTTATTAATGTCATATGAACTCAGTTTTTTTTTTAATGTTTATTTATTTCTGAGACAGAGAGAGACAGAGCATGAACGGGGGAGGGTCAGAGAGAGAGGGAGACACAGAATGTGAAGCAGGCTGCAGGATCCGAGCTGCCAGCACGGAGTCCGATGCAGGGCTCAAACTCACAAACCGTGATATCATGACCTGAGCTGAAGTCGGTCACTCAATCGACTGAGCCACCCAGGCGCCCCTGAACTCAGTTTTCCTTGAAGCCCTGGTGGATGTTGACCAGAGCTGGGCCATGGTGGTGCCCCCGAGGTGTGCTGAACAATCTTGCCCATGGCACATTTGTTTTCTGGTGTTGGAGAAAGTCTTCCTGCAGGGCAAGTACTGACTCTGGCCATCTTCCTTCACTTCAAAGTGTGGAGGCATCACGTCAAAGAGTGAGACTCAGTGGTACTCGTTCTAATAGGGCTGGAAACTATGACCCGAATGACTTGGAAGAGCTCATTCACCTGCTAGGCTTCCCTGGGTCCCCTACAAATCCAACTGAGAT
Source organism: Panthera uncia (assembly GCF_023721935.1). NCBI lineage: Eukaryota > Metazoa > Chordata > Mammalia > Carnivora > Felidae > Panthera > Panthera uncia. The sequence goes on from NW_026057582.1 coordinate 69,318,042, forward strand.
GGACAAAAATATAATCGTTAGGATAACTTCTGGGCAGATGGGTGGATCATGTGCCTAGAGAATAAAGCACAAATACCAAGGAAGCTAACAACTTCCGGTCATATGTTTTGTGGCAGGTACTTTGAGGGATATATGCCCCTTGTCTGTGTTGTAAGGCACAGGCATAAGTTCATACAGGGGAAAGAGCATGGGCTTTGCAGCCAGACTGCTCTGGGTTTGATTCCTTGTTCTTCCCCATCTGAGTTACTTGATTTCAGAACTTCATCTATAGAAAAAGGAAAAATAATACCTAGCTCATAGAGTAGTCATGAAATTTGTATATTATATATGTGAAGTTTTTAACACAGGGCCTAGAACATAGTAGGAGCTCGATAAAGAGTAGCCTTTATTCCCAATACTATCCTCAAAAAAATTTCTAAAGGTCTCACCAGAGTTAATAGGGAAATGGGTCCCAGATGGTAAAATTTTCTTTACAGAACACAGCTACTTTATAATATACAGGATTCATGTTGGAGACATGACAGATAATTTTTAGAGGGTTGGAAAAAAGAATAATTGTAATAGTCTAAATTACCTATACCATTACTCTTAAAATCACCTGCAGTCTCTTTTCCCAAATATGTTAGATGAAGTACTAAAATTTTGAAAGATTTAAGCTTGACAATATAAGTTATCTACCCCTTCTCCCCCAATCAAATACTTTTTCCTGTCAATCCTAATATGAAATGGCACAAAAGACCATAAACACTTTTTTTCCCTCCCAAACTGTCAACCGCTGAATATTTATCAATCCTTCATAAAAATTTTATCAAACCTATTAAGAAAGCATTTTTATCAACAATTTGACATCCATTCTTATGACATCCATTCTTATTATGACAAGCATCATAATCTTGCAAACTAGTTTGAGGTGGATGAGAAAGCCCATCTTACAGTTTTTGGTCATGTGCCCAGCAGGGGAAATGACATTGCTTCTTGTTAAGCAACCACCTCCTCGAGTGGAAATTAATCCAGGTCATTGTGGGACCTGTCATCTTTAGGATTTGTGGATTAGAATGGAAGGTTACATGGCCACATATTTAAACTTAAGTAGGGATCGATTCAGAAGATGTTAACTTCGGATTCTGAATAGAGGCTCTGTTGATGTGGCTGTGTGTACTGTGAGTGGTGGCAGAATCCTGTTAGAAGGGTGTTAAATAGTTTTCTCAGCTTCTCAAGGAGTGTTACTGCTTTGGGGCTCTAGCATGCAACTGCGTTGAGTAATTGATGTCTTCTTATAGCTTATGAAAAGCTATTCCAACTCTTAAATTGCCTTATTAAGAATATGTGTCACATGTTCCAGAGCAACCAGAACCCAGAAAATCTGTATTAGTTTCTTAAGACACTGAATCTTTTATTTTTAAGAAAAAATGTACATAATATCTTCACTTAGTTAAAAAGCAAAAATGTATAAGATAGGGAATCTCTCCCTCTCCTCTCCATTTTCCATCTGTTTTCCAGGTCCCACTCTAACCCACCATCATAAATAAGCATTATATTTGCATACCAAAACAAATACACATTCTTATTCTTATTTCCTCTTCATTTTAACACAGGAGGTAATACATTTTACATATGGTTCTGAACTTTGATTTTTTTTTCACTTAACAATATATCCTGGAGATTTTCTTATCACATAACATACATTACATATCATCTGTGTTAGTTTGGGTCCTGTGAGAAGCAGATGCCAAGTAAGTATTCTCCATGAAACGCCTGTAAGATAAAGTGGGAAAAAGTGTGAGGAGAGTTGTCAGATTACAATAACTATACAAGTCTGAAGGGAGTGAAAGAGACAGAGAAGGAAAGTTGGATGGGTGTGTCTTAGACTATAATTCAGTTTGGCAAGACTGTCCGGGAGCCCTTTGCCAGAATCACCCATCAGGAGTCTCTGGTCTCCTAGGAATGTCTGTGCCACACTCAGTCATGGTTTCTGGGAGCAGCCAAGGATAGCATGGACTCCTGGGAAACACTGATATAAATTTGAGAGTGTAGCAGATGGGGCTTTAGTCAGTTATGCCCCCTGTAGTGGAGGTCTGCAAGGCACTTTTATATTAGGTAAGCCCCCTTTCCCACCAAAACCTTCCATTTGCATCTTGTTGTGCAGAACTGGGTCATATGGTTTTCCCTATATGGGAAGGAGGCTGGGAATTATGCAAATAAGTACACTGTTAAGGACAGAGAATATAGTGTCACAAAATATCAGGCTACCATTAGCAAGGAATGCAAGGCCAATTGGTGTGGGTGACTGCCACACATTTAAAAAAACTTTGTTGGATGAATTAATGAAGGTTTAGGAACCTGGCATTAGGGCTCTACAATGCCTTCAGGGCTCCTTCTTGGAATAATGTGCCTTAGTATCAGCGAATAATGTGCCTTACTACCAGCCACCTCAGTCTGTGTATTTCATCCAAGGAAAGAGAGAAGGGTGAAAAGGAAACAAAACAAAAGCAAAACAAACACTCCCTTTCCCAAAAAAGGCTCACAGTCATAAACTTAAATTGGTTTAAAACTTCAGCTTTCCCAAAGCATTTTCACACTCATCCTCAATCGATTTCTATATCTCTAGGTTTCTACATCAGGCACTTTTCTTTAGTGTTTCTAGGAATCTTGTTTGTATTGATAAATTTAGGCAATAGATAAATATCTTTCGAATTAATAAAATAAGATAGAATTGAATCCAAACTCCCCAGAATAACCTCCAGAAACCTCCGGCCTCATGCTCCTCACTTTCCTACTTTAGATTCCTACACTGACTTCTTGTTTTGAGGGCTTTTGCATATGGCATCGCTATTACTAGGAATGGTCTTCTGTGCTCCTTGTGATGAGGTTTTGGGGTGTTCGTGGGGGTTCAGAGCTGATGGCCAAGAAAGAATTCTTAAAGACATCTTTGTACAAAAAGGTGATTTTATTAAGGCATGGGGACAGGACTAGTGGGCAGAATGAGCTGCACTGTGTTTATGAAGAGTGACTACTTATATACTGTGAGGTTGGGGGAGGTAAAATCAAGAGGAAGTTTCTTAAAGGGATTTCTATATGCTAAAGAAGACTCACAGATTACTGGAGGCCAAGCTGTTGTCAAGCTAGAGTTGTTTTTCCCTCTAGCAAAGTATTATCATTAAGTCACTAGGGAGTTCCTGGAGATTGGGCTGTTGAGATATTTGTAAACTGATTGAGATTATCAGATTAGTCATTTGTGTTCCCCTTTCCTTTGTTCTTGGGCAGTCAGGAATGCCTGAGGAATATCACTCCTATCCCACCTTGGGGGTGGGGTGGTTTGCTGGGTGTCAGCTTGCCTTATGCTCCCTCACCACTTGGACCCAATTCCTATGTGGATATATGGTTGAGGGGCACTTCTCCACACCAATAAATGCTGTGGACACCTGCTGGGTGTCCTACAATTCAACTCAGTTCTGACACTATCTACTCAGAAATGGCATCAGATTACACAGTTTGAGGGCTCAGTCTCACCAGACTGCCCCACCCCCACGTTAGATGCCAGTCATAAGCCCAGGTTGTCACCTGCGCTTCTCACCCACTCACTATAGATCAGACGTTCCAACCACCCCCACACTGTGTTTGATTAATTTGCTAGAGCAAATTACAGAACTCTGATAGTCATTTTACTTACTAGAACATAGGTTTATGCTATAACTCAGGAACAGACAGGAGAGATGCACAGGACAAGTTATGGGAAAAGGGCTCAGTTTCCATGCCCTTTTCAGGTGGACCACTCTCCCAGCACTTCCACCTGTTCACCAGCCAGAAGCTTTCTCTGCACCCTGTCCTTTTGGGATTTTATGGAAGCTTTATTACATAGGCAAGATTAATTCAATCGTTGGCCATTGGCAATTGATTCAACCTCCAGCCCCTTTCTCCTTGGAGGTCATGAGGATGGGACTGAAAGTTCCAATCCTTTAATCACTTGGTTGGTTCCTCTGGTAGCCAACCTCCACCCCTAGGTGAGCTAGGGCTTTCCAAAGCCATCTCATAACATAACAAAGACATCTTTAACACCCTCTACCTCTTATCGCTCATCTTTCTTTTTAAAGTATTTCTACCTTTCTTTTGTTCACTTATAACTTCCAGTAAGTAGCCCTGGTGTCCCACATAGACTTCTTAAAATTCTTTTGAAAAAGGAAGAAAGGATAATTATTCTATTTTATGCATAAAAAGGTCAAGATTCAGAGAAAGTTTGGCCCAAGTTTCCACATCTAGCTAGTGGCAAAGTCTTATTAAATTTAGGCAGTAGAATATGGATGGTATTAAGAGCATGAACTTCAAGGTAATATCCCAAGGTTGGATTCCCAGCTCTTCTTATCCACTGCATATCCTTCAACAAAATTAGCTTCCCTAAGTCTCTGTTTCCTTCTTTTTAAAATGGAAATAATGATAATACTCCCTCATTAGGATCTTATGCAAATGTTGGCATGTGGCCTAGTGGCCAGTACGTAGATATGTAGTGGCTACTCAGGAAACATGAGCTGGAATTATTGAGTATTTGCCTCTGTAGGCCAGTTCTCTCCAGGATGCCCCAGCTCCCTCAGATTGGGAGCATTGTGTCTTCACGTTGTTGTTGGTAGTGTAGGTAGGAATACGGTTAGGAAGGAGACACAGAGGTTGTAGTGGAAGCTGACCTGAAGCAGGAAAGGGCCAACATGTGTAAACTCATTAATTGCTAGGTTCCACTGGGCTGAGAATTGAGTTTCATTCTATTACAAACCCTAGGCAGTCAGATACCCTGCCTGGGTCTTTTAACTCACCGAAAGTGCAGAATGTATGACACCGGGCCAGGTGTGGGGTGGTTTCCACCTTGAACAGTCCTATAATAACCAGTCAACTGCTGTTCAGACTTGGGCCTCTTCCTGGGTGAAAGCATCCCTGCACAGTTGGATATTTTAAAATACGTTTGGAAAAGAGATTCCACATTTTCTTGAGTAATACCAGAGACTCCTGGCAAGATGTCAGTTATTTCCATCAAGGTGCCTCTGATTTCTTCATCACCTGCCTGGATTTTGTAGGCCAGAATAACCTGCTGAAGATCTCTGGGTGGCTTCTCCCACCCACCCCCATCCCCTCTGCCCCACCTCTTATGGAGTTCAGGTTTAAAAGGTAGTATATGACTATTGGATACTAGTTTTACTGATGAAAGAATGCAGTGTTTGCAACTCATCTCCAGTGCAGCAGCAATTCTGAGATGCACCTGCGGGCCGGTGACATTGATTTCTATGAATTGTTTTATTCTTGTCGGAATCGATCCATCAGCCAGTGGCCACCTCATCCTTGGATGTGACTTCATCATGTTTCCATCTTCTCACTTCTCTCTAGCCCTCCAGCCTGTCAGGAAGGAACAGGTTACCTTGGAGACAAGATGTTTGGAAAATGTATGAAACCACTACCTCTGATTCAGTTATTAGGTATCTTAGATGATTCTTTATGCTTAATTTAAAAAATCCTTTAGAAAGGGAGGTAATGAATTTCAGAATGGAGATTTTTTTTTTTTTTAGACATGGAAATATGTATATCTGAAGAAGTTTAAAAGAAAATCTTTGTTTTTTCCTTTTTTTTTAAACAATAAGATAAACATTTGCCCGGCTTGCCCTCAAGATCCCTGTTAGGGCAAAGAAGAGAGAAATGGATGAAAGGACCTCTCAAGGTTCCTTTCAGTCCTAAGAGCTCAAGAAAGTAAGTTTATGAACAGAAGCCCATGTAAATTTAGACTCTTTTATTCTACTATTTTGAGAAATACTATATGACAAAATTTTTTTTATACAAAGGTAAATTAAAAAAAATTCTAAATGTCTAAGCATTTGTTTTACCATTTTATTTTTTATGTGTGGAGATACACGAATAGGAGTTTGGCATACATGCACTTCCTCTATAGGTAGACGTCATACTTGCCACACGTTTAGCCTCACAAGCTGTTTGTTCCCTTTGCCCTCTCTCTCTCCTTCTAAGGGGTGGGTGACTTTTTCCCTACCACTTGTGCATTAACAACTGACCAGTGGCCATTTTCCAGAATTAGAGACTTTTCAGAGTCAAATACTTATGGAACTATAAATATCAGACCGTGACTACCTTCCAAGAATTTCCTGGCATGATAAAAGGAGGGTCAAGCTTTGTACTACAGTGTTGTTTATACAGCCCAGGGAATGCCTAAGTTAACTCTGCTTCTGCAAGGGGTTTGACCCTGTAGGCTGTAAACCATTAACCACAGTGTTCCTTAAACCACAAGGAATAAGCACAGATCTCATTAGGGAGCTTTGTGCTTTAATTCTTGTCATTGAGTCTGCAATTGACCCTACTGCGTGTTCCATTTAGTACTTCAAAGTAAGGTCATTAACAACCAAGGGTGAAGGACCTGTGCCATGATCTCCTTAAATAAGTGACTTGAACTTAAATGCAGAGCCATGGGAACTTCCTCACCTACCTTTATAATGGATACTTCGGTGGAAACTGAAGCCCTACAATTTTCTCTATAGTCTGCATCTTTGTTCATGCCAAAGGCATTTAATCTCTTTTCGAAATTACTTTTACTGAGATGGAAAAAAAAAATACCACATCAGAAGGAGGAATTCAATTCCATCCAGTGAGTTAAGGCACTATACTTTCTGCACAGAGTTTATTGTTTCCCACTGCTTAGAAGAAAAGAGAGGAGACTATTATTCATGGAGCACTCTTGTGTACCTGGTGGGCACTACATAGGGCATTTTACATACCTCCCCTAACTTAGTCTTCACAGAACATATTCAGTTACATTTTAATCTATCCATTTTATAGGTGGGTAAATGGAGTCTTAGAATAGTTAACGTGTCCAAGTTGAAAGAAGCTACAATTAAGTATACCTGAACCCACAGACAAGCTCCTTCTACTACCCCACGCTGCCTGCTAGTTAGTTTGCAGGGCTGTCTGTGTCCAAAGACCCCCATCCATCTTCCACCCTCCTTTTCCTCTTGCCCCCGCTCTCCGTCTCCTTTTCCTTTCCTTCTTTGTCTCTACTTTGTTTACCAAATATTACAACCATACTACAAAATGTGAAAATGATATACCGGATATCCATGTGCTACATAAAACCAGAGTTTATAAATGTTAATATTTTTTGTATTTTCTTTAGATTTTAAAAATACAATCAAAGAATCACATATTTGATTAACGGTACCCCATTTCCTTCCTTGCTTTTCTTCCTAATGAGTGAATATTATCTTGAAGTTAGTATGTATCCTTCCAGTCAATTTTTACATCATTAAAACACATGTATTTATCAAAAACAGCACATATTTTTTCAATGTTTAGTATTATTTTGTAAGATTTAATATTTTATATGGTGATGCTATATAGCGTGTATTTTTTACAGTATCCTTAAAAACTCAATATCATTAGTTTTTTTCCACGTAAATGTAGTTTGAGCTCACTTATAAATATATAATGATTACGTAAGCATGCACTACATAAATATTCTATTATAAACTTATCCATTTCCCTATGGATGGTCACTTAGATTGTTTACAGTATTTTCCCAGTACAAATGGCATGCGATGAATTCCTTCTACATGATTCCTTATCCCCCTGGTCAAATTTCTCTAGGATCCCCTAAAAGTGGATTTGCTGATTATAGGTAATGTACATCTTTAACTTTACCAGGTATTGCCCAATGGCCTTACAAATTGTTGTAGTGGTGCAAACAGCATACACTAACAATATATGAGAATTTGCATGTGTCCATATTCTAGCAAATTATTAGTGTTTTCAGACCTCTTAATTATTCTTAATCTTCAGGGTATAAAATAGAATTTTATTTATTTACTTACTGTTTATTTATGTATTTATTTATTACATGTTAAATAATTTTTTAATGTTTATTTATTTTTGAGAGAGAGAAAGAGAGAGAGCGTGCAAGCAGAGAGGGGCAGAGAGAGAGGGAGACACAGAATGTGCGGTAGGTTCCAGGCTCTGAGCTGTCAGCACAGAGCCCGAGGCGGGCTCCATCCCATAAACTGCAAGATCATGATCTGAGTGAAGTGGGACGCTCAACCGACTGAGCCACCCAGGCACCCCTATTATATCTTAAATTTATTTTGAGACAGAGAAAAAGAGGCAGAGAGAGGGAGAGAGCATGTGCACTCGCAAGTGGGGGAGGGATAGAAAGAGAGGAAGAGGGAGGACCCCAAGCAGGCCATATGTTGTCAGTGAAGAGCCCGACTTCCGGCTCGAACTCACAAACTGTGAGATCACGACGTGAGCCGAAATTAAGAGCCACATGCTTTTTTTGTTTTTTTAAATTAAAAATATATTTTTTAAATGTTTATTTTTGAGAAAGAGACAGAGCATGAGTGGGGGAGGGGCAGAGACAGAGGGAGACACAGAATCTGAAGCAGGCTCAGGCTCTGAGCTGGTCAGCACAGAACCCAATGTGGAGCTCCAACCCATGAGCTGTGAGATCATGACCTGAGCGGAAGTCGGATGCTTAACCGACTGAGCGACCCAGGCACCTCAAGAGCCACATGCTTAACCAACTGAGCCACCCAGGTGCCCCAGAATTTCATGTATTTAAATATTTAAACATAAAAATTTATTATTTTTTTTTAGTTTTTTAATTCCAGCATAGTTCCAGCATAACTATGGTTAACATATAGTGTTATATTAGTTTCAGTTGCACAATATAGCGATTCAACAATTCTATACATTACTCAGTGTTCATCATGATAAGTGTACTCTTTAATTCCCTTCACCTATTTGACCCATCTCTCCACCCACTTTCACTCTGGTAACCCTCAATTTGTTCTCCAGAGTTAAGAGTTTGTTTCTTGGTTTGTTTCTCTTTCTCTCTTATTTTCCCTTTGCTCTTTTGTTTTGTTCTTAAATTCCATATACGAGTGAAATCATGTGATTGTTTTCTTTCTCTGACTGATTTATTTCGTTTAGTATTATACTCTCTAGCCCCATCTGTGTTGTAGCAAATGGCAAGATTTCATTCTTTTTTATGGCTGAAATAGATATATGTATGCATATGCCACATCTTCTTTATCCATTCATCTGTCTATGGACACTTGGGCTGCTTCTATAATTTTGCTATTGTAAATAGTGCTGCAATAAACATAAAGGTACGTGTAATCTTTTGAATTAGTGTTTTTGTATTTTTTGGGTAAATACCCAGTAGTGGGATTACTGGATCATAAGGTAGTTCTACTGAACACAAAAATGTTTAACATTTTTTCATAAATAGGGTGTCTTTTCTCCACTTATCTGTTCATACATTTTGCTGATTTTTTTCTTTTGATTCATTTATCCTGTTTACCTTTTCTTTTTTTTTTTTTAAATGTTTATTTATTTTTGAGACAGAGAGAGACAGAGCATGAACGGGGGAGGGTCAGAGAGAGGGAGACACAGAATCTGAAACTGGCTCCAGGCTCTGAGCTGTCAGCACAGAGCCCGACACGGGGCTCGAACTCACGGACTGCGAGATCGTGACCTGAGCTGAAGTCAGACGCTTACCCGACTGAGCCACCCAGGCGCCCCTTTTTCTTATTGATTTATAGGAGTTCTTTCAATATTTTGGATATACTCTTTCATAAGAAATATATAATGCAAATGTCTTCTGTTGCTTCTGTTTTCACTTCGTTCATGATGTCATTTGTCACACCGAAATTTTTAATTTCAATATAGTCAAACTTATCAAAACAATGTTTTGGATTTCCCTGTGTTTTGTTTGAGAAATAATTCTCAACCCCAATGCTATAAAGCTATTGTAATGTTTTCTTTTAAAATTTAATTTTTTAATTTCCTTATCTAGACCATCCATTTATCTAGAATTAGTTTTTTTGTATAGAGTGAGACTAGATTCTTCCTTTATCTTTTTCCACATGAAAAGCCCTCAGTTCTGGCACATATCATTGAAAAGGTAACCTTTTTCACATTAATTTGTACTACCTCTTCTCTCCTATATAGCGAGCTGTTGGGGCACCTGGGTGGGTCAGTCGGTTGGGCATCTGACTCTTGATTTTGTCTCAGGTCATGATCCCAGGGTTGCTGGATCAAGCGCTGCCTTAGGCTCCGCACTGAGCACGGACCCTGCTTAAGATTTCTCTCTCTCTCCCTTTGACCCTCTCCCTCACTCTCTTTCTAAAGAGAGAGAGAGAGAGAGAGAGAATGAGAGCTGTTGCTCTGTACAACTCCAGGGGGCACCATTCACATCATATTCCATGTGAAAGTTACAATCCTAGAGCATACGGAATATAATGTAAATGGTGTCACCTGGGGCTATGGAATGTGGCAGCCCTGTCTAAATCTCTGGTATATGTGTTTGCTTGTGTATTAGTTACCTCGGGCTGCCAAAACAAATTACCACAAACTGTGTGGCTTAAAACAACAGAAATATATTGTCTCAACGGTGGGGGTGAGAAGTCTTAAATCAAGGGTTGGGAGGGCCATGTTCTCTCTGAAGTTTCTAAGGGAGGATACATCCTTGCTTCTTCCTAGCTTCTGGTGGTTGCTAGCAATCATGGCATCCCTTGCCTTGTAGATGCATCACTCTGATCTCTGCCTCATCATCCCATGGCATTGTCTCCTGTCTCCTGTCCTCACATGACGTTCTGATAAGGACACTACCCATTGGCTTAGGGCCCAGCCCAGTTCAGTATGACCTCATTTTGACTATTTACATCTGCTAGCTGTTATTCTGTGGTTCTGGGTGGACATGGATTTTGGGGGAGCACTATTCAACTCTGTACAGTTTGATTGTTTTGGTGCAATTTCTGTGTTGTTGGCTTATTTGTCTACATCTGTGCCAAAACCACCTTGTCAAATTATTGTGGCTTTTGGTAAGTCTTTTCATATGGTAAAATGAATCCTCAACTGTCTCTAATATTATTCTTCCTTAAACATTTCTTGGCTTTTCTGTGCTCTTCAAAATCTATTGCATCCCTTTTTGGAATTTTTGATTGAATTTTGAGATTAATTCGGGAAGACTTGGCATGTTTATGATAGCGTATGTAAATAGCTCCATTTATTTAGGTCTGTCATCTTGAACCAATTTCTTCCATACATGTTTTCCACATTTGTTGTTATTTTTTCCTCTACATACCTAATGGTTATTGTTTCTTTAATTAATGGAATATTCTTTATTGATTGTTGTGGGCATGCAGGAACACAGCTGTTCTTTGTGTGTTTATCTTGTATCTAGTATCATTGTTGAATTCTCTTATTAATTCTCACCATTTATCTCCATAGTCTTTCTGATTTCCTGTATAGAAAATTATAATGCCTGTAAACAATAATTTTGTTTTTCTTTTGAAATCTGATAATTATTTCCATTTTACCTTATCTTTTTGTAGTGCCTGGGACCTCCAGGGAAGTTCTACATAGAAGCAGTGACAGCAAACGTTTTTTTCTTGCCTATCATACATTTTTACAATTAGACTTTACTGCCCAGAAATTCTGGGTTGTTGCAGTAATGATTCATAATCAAGACTTTATATTGTTTATCTCTAAGTTTCTGCCGTTCCCAGTCCTTCTCAGTTATCCCAGTTTACAGAATTGCTTATATGTAATTCTCTACAACTAAGTCCAGAAATGCATTATAGGGCCCCTTTTCAACATTTAGTGAAATGGAAATTCCATATTGTCCTGAGTCTGTGGTAAAAGCCTCTGACCCTCAGTCTTTCTTCTAATACCATTTGTTTCTTGAGACACAAACTTCTGGGAATTGATCCTTGCTTGAACCCTCTCATTCTGGGTCTGGTGTCCTGTTATTTTTGCCAATTCCTCCTCCTCCTTCTTCTTTTTTTTTAATGTTTATTTTTGAGAGAGAAAGAGAGACAGAGCGCAAGTAGGCGAGGGACAGAGAGAGACAGAGACAGAATCTGAAGCAGGCTCCCGGCTCTCAGCTGTCAGTACAGAGCCCAACACGGGGCTTGAAGCACAAACCATGAGATCATGACCTGAGCTGAAGTTGGATGCTTAACTGACTGAGCCACCCAGGCTCCCGACCAAGTCCTCCTTCTTAAGGAATGTACTAAGGATATAGATCTATTTCAAATCAGCATCATTTTCTGCAACCTGGATGCTATTACCCATACCACTCATCAGGCTACACATTTCCCTAGTGACTAGACTAATAATTATCAGCTATAATTTTTTCATCTGTAACATACCAGAGGGTTAAGAATAGTGAATCACTATGACAATAAATAGCTACTGTCAGGGAAGTGGGTGTACCAAAATCTCTGGAGAGATATTCTTAGTTCTTAGTAAAATGGTTCCAATATCCCCAGATTAGTCTAATATGCCACTGTCTTATTCCCCTATTTTAGGATCATTGACCTTGATGTACTTATTTTCTAGTTTTACCCATTGAGTCAGAGTCTTTGAGTAGCAAAGCCTATTCAAATGGAGACAAGATCTCTGTGCCTCCCTAGATGCTGTGTTTGGGGACTACAGATTATTTCCTTTTCCCTTAACCAAACATTTACCTGATACAGCCCATCTCTTCTTGAATCTTTTTGTTTATTTCAAGTTTTTATTTAAATTCTAGTTAGTTAACATGTAGTGTAGTATTGGTTTTAGGATTCGGATTTAGCAAAAACATTAAAAAATTTAAAAAAAGGGGGGGGGGCTGGTGCCTGAGTGGCTCAGTCGGTTAAGCATCCGACTTTGGCTCAGGTCATGATCTCACAGTTTGTGAGTTCGAACCCTGCATTGGGCTATGTGCTGACAGCTCAGAGCCTGGAGCCTGCTTCTGATTCTGTTTCCTCCTCTCTCTGCTCCTTTCCCACTCCTGCTCTCTCTCAAAAATAAATAAAAAACATTAAAAAATGAAAAAAAAAGAATTTAGTGATTCATCACTTACATATAACACTCAATGCTCATCCCAACAAGTTCTCTCCTTAATACCTATCTCCCATTTAGCCCATCCCCTGCCCACCTTGCCTCCATCAACCCTCAGTTTGTTCTTATAGTTAACAGTCTGTTATGGTTTGCCTCCCTCTCTCTTTCTTCCCCATTTCCCTATGTTCGTCTGTTCTGTTTCTTAAATTTCATATGAGTGACATCATACAGTATTTGACTTCCTCTGACTGACACACTTTGCTTAGCATAATACACTCTAGCTCCATCCATGTAGTTGCAAATGGCAAGATTCCATTCTTTGTTATGGCTGAGTAATATTCCATTGTATATATATACACCACATCTTTATCCATTCATCAGTTGATAGTCATTTGGGCTCTTTGCATAATTTGGCTATTATTGATGTGCTGCTATAGATATCAGGGTGCATATGCCCCTTCAAATCAGTATTTTTGTATCCTTTGGGTAAATACCTAGTAGGGCAATTGCTGCATCATAAGGTAGTTCTATTTTTAACCTTTTCAGGCATTTCCATACTGTTTTCCAAAGTGGCTGCACCAGTTTGCATTTCCACGAATAGCGTAAGAGGGCTCCCCTTTCTCCACATCCTCACCAACATCTGTTGTTTCTTGTGTTGTTAAAATTAGCCATTCTGACAAGTGTGAGGTAATATCTCATTGTGGTTTTGGTGTGTATTTCCCTGATGATTTGTGATGTTGAACATCTTTTCATGTGTCTGTTAGCCATCTGAATGTCTTCTTGGAAAAATGTCTATTCATGTCTTTTGCCCATTTTTTAATTGGATTATTTGTTTTTTAGGTATTGAGTTTGATTAATTGTTTATAGATATTGGATACTAACCCTTAATTGGATATGTCTTTCTTTTTGGATCTTATGAGGCATTGAAGGCCTTATGGTCAAGTTTCTGCAGGTATTGGCCAAAGCTAGAGAAATCATTTGAAAAGTTTCCATTTATAAAGAAATTCATTAAAAATAATGATCTGAATTACAAATGTTTCACCACAAATAATGAAGAATTATTTTAAATTGGCAAAATTCTTTACTTAATCTTTAGTCTTCATCTTATTACTGTATTATATATGAAGAGCAGCAGCTGCTTTGAAAATCAATTTAACATCTCACTTCTTTTCAATGTCTATGTGTTGATTATACAAAATGCTCTCCTATGTTTTTGTAGCTTCAAAACAATTATAACAAATCCAGTCATTATAACCTAGGTACAATATTTTGATATGTATGGTAGTCTTGAATAAATTTATGTCAAAGCAATATAGAAAACTCTCCACTATTTAGCATGTATTCACTGATTAAAGAACGTTTTTGGTTTATTAACATTTTTGTTGTATTCAGCAGTTTTATTTCGTAGCCTGAGAGTTATATTTATTGTTTAGTGGTTTTCTTTCTAAAAGGTATATATCTCATTGGAATTGTAGCTAAGGGAACATAAAAATACAAAAGAACAGAAAGAACTGGACAAATACGACATTTTCTGAATGATATTAAGATGTATTTCCTTTGGCTTATCTATAAAGGAAACTGTCATGGTGACAACTTCAGAGACAGAATCTCTCCCTAGTTGAGAAAGAATCCTCTTGGTTTTTAAAGAATCACCTAGGCCTGGATTTCAGAGTCAGTTCTATAACTGGCCAGAAGAGAAGCCCACGGTAATGTCTTTTCTCACAATATCTTTTCCCTCATGGATATATTGGGGCTACTGAAATTTTATCTTGGGGGACTGCCATAAGGGTTAGAGACCATTTATGAAAAGACCTTGATACACAAGAGGCGCTCAGTCAATGGTAAGTACTGTCTTCTAGCCCTTGTTAAAGAAATATAATTCAGTTACCATTTGCTTTTTTCTAAAGACTGAAATCTGAGTCAAATCCAGCCTACTTTGTTGAATGCCTCCTGTGTCCAAGAACTTGGGTACTAAAACAGTAGCAAAGATAGGTAAAGTACTGTCCCTTTCCTGATAGTTTATTATCTAGTTGAAAGGGATAAAATCAGACACATAACAAGATAACTGACAATCCAAAAGCATAAGCGTGTGTCTAATGAGTGCTTGGCACATTGTCATCCTTGCTAAATATATACTGAATAAATAAATGAATGAGTTATAAGGAGACAAAAGAAATTTATTATCAGTTGGTCCTGGGTTTTTTTTAATTGAATTGGTAGAATTTTGTTTTATTTTATTTTTAACGTTTGTTAATTTGAGAGAGAGAGAGAGAGCGCAGGAACACATGCATGTTCCTGGGGGAGGGATAGAGAGGAGCAGCTCAGAGCCTGGCATGGGTCTCAATCTCACAAACCATGAGATTATGGCTTGAGCCAAAACCAAGACTTAAGACTCTTAATTGACTGAGAAACCCAGGAGCCCCTGAATTGGAATTTTAAAGTGTGGTCTTAAATAGGAGTGGGTATACAAGGAAGCAATGGAAAAACCTTTCCAGCAAGAGTAAAAGATGTTAGTTCAGTTCAAGAAATTGCCAGCATATTGGTTTGGCTGAATTAAAACAAAACAAAGCAAGACAAAAACCAAAAAACAAAACAAAAAACCCCCAAATTGTTTAAATGGCCTATTCATAAAAGGAGTAAAATACCTTTAAATTAATGAAAGGCATATTCTCTGAAAATTTTTATTTATTTATTTATTTATTTATTTATTATTTATTTATTTATTTTTTATTTCTGAGAAGCATTTAAACTATAGTTTGAAATTCACACTTTGGGAGAAATTGATACTGGATTAAAAAAAATGTTTTGGCCTAATGTTTTAGCCATCTTTTGGAATTTATCCTAGTAAATATAAAGTTTGGCTAGGAAATCTGGTTTGCAATCATTGATGAAACGAGCATATCATTATACGTTAAGATTACAATTAACATTTAGAGCCCATTTACAATTACTTTAAAACCCAAATAGAAATACTGGCTGATTTTAACATTTCCTACCAACAAATTTCTCCTTTTAAGTAAGTTCCCATGTTTGCCCTTCAGTGTTTGCTTGGAAACCAATGTGGCTGACTGTCACCTTAGGGATCTGCCATGTTCTTCCACTCTTACTAAATCTGACCTAGAGCAAAGTCATCTTCCCTCGAAGTAGCAGAAGCAGCTTTATTTATTTATTTTGCCATTCTTGATGCAGCTTTCATGAGATTGCCAGTGTCTATGCCAACAATGTTTTATTCCTCTTTTTCAAAGCTGCTATTCCTCAAGTTGGTATATATGGTGGGATTTTGTAGGGAAATGGGAAAACAGTCCTCCTCCCGTATCTGAGACCTAATTTTGTTTCTTGGGCCCAAAGTACTACTGCTTGTTGAACATCTGAAATTTTCTTAGAAAGCCTTTTCAGTATTTTCTTCTGTCTTTAGCTCCTGCAAACAACTTTTCAGTGATTTTCCCAAACAAAAAAGAATACGTCCAACAAACAAACGCAAGCAACATAAACAAACCATATGTGTAACACAGAATCAAACAACAGTTCAGCCACAGTATTTCTTTTCTTCATATACAAAGAAAGTGCCATGATCCTTTCCCCCAAGAATTTCTAACCTCTTCTTCCAACTCACCTCTCAGAAGGATAAAATACTGAGGAGTTACCCCTGGCTTGACCATCTTAGTCTACTATATTAAAGATACTTCAGTTTACTTGTATTACAGCTAGAAAACATTTGGTATACGCACAACTAAATGGCTTATTCAAAGGACTTAAATAGTCTTTCTAAATGTAAAGTTTATATCTCTAAAGAAGAAAAGGTAAATTTTAAAATGTTTGTGTTTTTTTTCCCCAGCCTCTTTCCCACCTTCAAAATTTCACCCCAAATTAGAATCTGTTTCCAGATTCTGGACATTAATACATTTAGTCAAATTAGAATGCTTTCTGTGAAATTTTTGAGTAACTCCCTTGGTTCTTAAACATTAAGAATTTGGGAAACCAAAAAGAGTCTGAGAGGTAACTGTAAAGGTGATACCAAATCAAGGTGCTAAGGACCTGAAGGAGTTAATGAAGTTTGTGGTACTGCTGGAATCATGGCTCTTTTGTGGTAAAATTAATTTATAAGATGGTGTTAGCCAAGAAAAGTTACCGAAATGCTTCTGAAAAGTATCTGCAGCAATCTTAAAAAAATAGACAAAATAGAACATAAAACAAAACAAATGATCCGGAATTCACCACTCTGTCTCCGACAGAATCTACATTAAGGAAAATGTCTGGGTATTGAAATACCCTTTGGAATGTTAAAAGGGTGCTATATTATTTGGTTAAATTGCAAGTATCAGGAAGAAGGATCACTAATAAGGAAGATGCTCACTGCTCATTGTTCTAGTAACAATAGACTCAAATGAATAATTGCATGATAGCAGGAGATGGGGTTTCAGTTTATCATAGAAATGATCTTAATTAGACTTGCTACACCACTGTATGTCTCATCTGAATCGCCCTTGTATTATTGATAAACTTTATTGGATTATTTTACATGTCGTGTATTCATCTTGGTCTGATCAAGGCTCACTTGTGTATTGAAATTTGCTAACTATGGTTGGTTGGCCAGTGCACTGGAGTTCATCAGCCCCCAGTTCTAATTCAGGACTTCACTGAGGTATGAATAGATTAGGTTATTCTGCAGCCCAGAGGTTGATCCTTTATTAGCTCTTCAGTATTTGATAATTATAATGAAGATCACAACTGCAAGATCTAATTAAGTTTGGAACTTTCCAAAATTGACTTTCTGTAGAAAATTTCATGCTGAATGAATGTGACAATCCAGAAAATTAAAGAAATAGCCTCTTGCATGACTATATTTCATTTTCCTCTTCATACATAGAAGCATAGAATCCTGGGGCTAAAAACAGGGTTGAACAACTTCCTAAATTAAGAACAATTTTGCACATGGCCAAGATTTTAATGTCTATTCCCATCCAAGAAAAGTTTGTACATAATAACGCTTCTCATGGGTATAGAGAAGTTTAATTTTCCAAGTGTTCTTACCGGTGTTATCTTGCTTTATCCTCATATCATCTGAATTAGATAGGAGGGATGTTTATGATGTGAGCGTGCACTGAGCTAGTAGGTTGTGGTTTCAATTAGTAGTAAGTTAACTTTTGGAGCCACCATTTCTTTCTCTGAAAAATGGGGATAAAAAGTGCTTCACAAAGGTCTCCTGATGATTAGAAATGTCTCCTAGTGAGTCTGACCTTTTCAGTGTATGGTTGTGGGGATTCTCCCATCTACTGGAGAGAATAGAATTCTCTGAATTTAAATTCCAAGAATTTGCTGCCTTTGAGCTAGAATCCTGTCCTAAGCTCACAGTGTTCTTAATTCCAGGCACATGTGCCTAATCCATTCTGGATGTGGGGATGAAGTAATGTGAGCATCTCAGCAACAGTATTTGCCCTTAGGATTAGAAGTTGCAGCAAATAGTTTACCTGTATTTTTTTTTTATTATGAATACAAATTCAACTGAGAGAGCTGACTTGTAATCACCAGATTCCATGTAAATTTTGCTCAGAAAATTGACTGTCCCTCCATAGGAAGACCAACTGTCTCAGATGGCACACTGTATTTCTGATAGGTCCACTTTAAATACATGTGCTGTTCTCTCTGTTCTTCAACAGGCCTCATCTGAACTGTATTCTGGCCTCCTGACAGAGGTCCAGATCCTTCTGATCTGGGCATACTCAGAAGCAGGCTTGTATGGTTTAAGAAGGCTGGATTATTGGAAGTGCAGTGTGCTTTGTGAGCCGAAGAAGGACTCCCTGGGTTCATAGAGCACCTCCTCTGTGTTCAAACCTCACTCCCAGCCTTTCATCACTGACATGAGCCAACTCAACAGAGATGGAGTCCTTTACAACCACCAGAAACTTGTTGTCACTCATGTCTACTTTGTCTGGTAGCTTGTAAGATTCTCTGAGTGGGTTGGAAAGTGGAGGAAAATCTCAGTATAATAAGATGAAGGGCAGGTGGATTTTCATTGTGTAGAGTGGTAGAACACAGGAGAGTCTTGAGTTCATCAAGGAGAAGAACCGTGGTCAGGTGCTGGGGAGCAGAGGTACTGGTGGGTGGAGAAGCTTAGTGTTCAAAGGAGAGGTGGGACAGCACCAAAATGCTGATGTCTCTCAATATGATTTTCTTGGGCTATACTTGACACATTTCTTATCTTGCAGGAACCCACAGTCAGCTTAGGTCATTTCCAATGTTTGTTTTGGACTCTTGGCAAGAATAGGCATAGACTCACCATGTGTGGAGTTAGAGTCTGTTCTCCTGGTCTCCCTACTTCCCAGTGTTCCAAGGCATTTATTTCACTCTTCCAAGAGAGCTGGGGAGGAGAGAGACTCAGTGTTTCTCTTTAGCCTTCACACTTTCCTTTCTGCTCTGTTTTCCTCTCTGTCTTGGGAATCTTCAGCTGTCACACTGAGCAGCCTTCATTTACATCTGAGGGACAGAACCACAACTACACACATCAGATAAATGTGTCCAAATGTCTAAGTGCATTATGTTTTGCCATTCATTTATTCAACAAATATTTATTAAACTTCTACTCTGTGCCAGGCACTGTTATAGTATTGGAGATACATCAGTGAAAAAAGTACAAATAAAATCTCAGGCCCTTACTGCTCATGCATTCTGGTCAACTAGGTAATGTTTACACTACAATTACTACATATCAGACACTTTTCACAGCCCTTACATGCACTGATTTATTCAATACTTACAGGTGGATACTCTTATCTTCCTCATATTGCAGATAAGGAAGTTGAGGAAAGCAACGTGCCCAAGTCATGTTGCTAGTAAGCTATAGGGCTGGGATTTCAACTTAAGCAATATGAAAGATAGCGAGTGTGAATAGCATTTTTCATATTTTAGATATATTGTGACACTAAAACCTTTTTAGAGCAGATGTAGAAACTGTCATAGCTTCTAGTTTTCTGTCCCTTTGTCAAATATAGTAGATGTGTTGAAGTGTTAGACCTGATGTAAAACCCTAAATGCGTCAAATGAAAGAGTCAAATGAAAGAGGAATACACGCAAAATTGTATGTTGTGTTTTCACCTGGATTAGGGGAGAGAATGTTTGAGTGACACTGAGTGATTTTCCTCATAATTGGTTAAAATAAAAAAAAAATGAGAACCAGGTAAATGTACAGTCACTCATATTTTTAAAAAATCCGTGGTAACCTGCCAAACTTTATGAGCTGTTGACCAAGGAACCCAAACTATCACTCAGTGTGTTATCCTCTTAAAATAACTGGCCAGCCTGCTACCAACCTCTTTGTGAATTGCTCTAACAAAAGCAAATACATTAAAATATCCCTAAGGCCCGAGAATAGTACCTGGAATTTCTGCCCTTTGTAGGTTTTTTTTTTTTTTTTTAATTTTTTTTTAACGTTGATTTTATTTTTGAGACAGAGAGAGACAGAGCATGAACGGGAGGGGCAGAGACAGAGGGAGACACAGAATCGGAAGCAGGCTCCAGGCTCTGAGCCATCAGCCCAGAGCCTGACGCGGGGCTCGAACTCACGGACCATGAGATCGTGACCTGAGCTGAAGTCGGACGCTTAACCGACTGAGCCACCCAGGCGCCCCTGCCCTTTGTAGTTTTTATTATGGCAGAGACTTTATAAAAATCAAACAATATTAGGAATAGTTAGAACTGTTATCAGCTAATCTTTTAAATACTTAATTGATAAAAAATGGGAAAAACATAGAGTGGAATATGGTTAGAAGACAGATCAACTAGAAACAAAGAAGAAAATAAACTTAGAAGAATGGCAAGAGTTTTTACTTCCCAGTCATATCTCCCTGACACTGTTTGTTTGCTTCCCCACCAGAAGATAGGGTCCATGAGAATGAAGCTCTGTTCTAGTCCCTGCTTTGTCTCCAGCGTCTAAACAGTTTAGGCACGTAGCAAGTACTCAGTCTATATTTGTTGAGTCAGTGGCTAAGTGAACATCAACAGATTAAGGGAAATAATATATAGCTGTTGAATAAAGTTTCCATTGACATGGATCTGAATACTTAAGGAAGGCCCCCTTTTAAGATCAAGACAGTTACAACACTGGGTTTTAATTTTACTACCTCTAATGACTATCATCTAAACCACAGGATTTTGAGCTCCATAACAGGAAGGATTTTGTTTTCTTCTTTCTTAAACCACTACTGAATGAATAATAAATGAATTGGCAGGCAAAAACAAGAAAAACAATAGTGAACTAGGTGGTAAGTAGGAAATAGTGCATTATTGTTATAAAAGTCAGACCAGCCAATTTATTGGGAGAATAGGAAGAAAAGAATAGGGCAATGTAGGAAGAAAATGCAGTCTTTTAAATGCATATTTTAAAATCTTACTCTTCTTGTGTTTGAGTCCACTTCAGCACAATGGGTTCCCAATAAATGTTATTGACTGCTTTATTGATTTCCATTTTCACTCCCAAATCAGCAATTCTAACTCAAATAATGCCCCACCTTAAGATGGATTAAAAATAAACATTTATTTAATTTCCACTGTGCTCATGTCATTGAGACCCATTCTTGCTTATTGCTAGAACCAATATACAAATTATTGAGACTCCAAAACTCATCTCTTCACCTCTCACACTCCCTCACTGCCAATTCATTCTTTCCTCCACGCAGTAAATATTTGTCGAGTACCCATCATCACAGGGTCTGGCATATCATGGACACAAAACAGATAATTCATTTATTTTGATTTGAAAAAGCACACTCTTGGTAGTGTGCAAGATAGGTTGGAAAAAATGCAAGTCAAGAGGACTAGTTAAGTGTAATTATCCTGAAACACTTTTGATCATACCACAGCAGAATAAAACTCTTGACTTCACACCCCCCCCCCAAAAGTTGTTTGTCTGTTTGTGACTTATGTCATAAATGTGGCACACTGGATTCAAGTACTGTATACATCATAAAGCATGCACAAAAACATAAATAAGAAAGGATGCCATAAAATTGAAAAACAAGACACTATTTTTCTGTTATGCTATTTTCTACTATAATTAACCAGGATCTCACAGCATAATGTATACTTTGGGAAGATATGGGTATAAATCCGTATTTCAGAGAGTCTTTATAATTTTGAAATTTTCTTTCTGAATTTCTCTCAGATGTGATTAGGTGTTCTTTCTTTATACCTTCTAATGCAACTGACAAAGACCTTGTTCTGGAAACAGGGAATGGTTTGTGCTTCTGTTTGCTTGAGGTTTGCTAGTGCTTGCATTTTTAGGATTACTCTTAATCTTTGCTGGTTTTTGTTTTCTGCAGTAATCCTTTTAAACCCTGCATCATATGGTGAGACCTACTTTTGTTAAATAAGATAATATGATATGGAAATCCACTTGTTAAGTACTAAGATGCTTGTGTTAAGTTGAAAGTAAATAAAAATGTCAGTACCACAACGTTTACCCTTCCATGTTGTAAAACACGCACTCTTTCTGCAAGATTCTCTTGCCAATCTGACATGATGTTTGAACATCTGATGTGCAGACCAAGAAAGGGTACAGAATAAATTTGTATATTACATAAAAGTAAAACTCAACTTCTCTCTAGCTTTAGGTAAAAAATAGAACAATCTCGTATTTTCTTCCCACACCCCAGGGAATGATCATAGGCATCCCAAGAGTTTACATGTCTACTTTTTGACATCGTTGCCCTAGAGGATGCCAGAAAGGAAGCAGTGGAAAGTGGTTATGTGAAGAAAAATAAATGAGGTAAATGCAAGTGAATATGGTGCTAAAGCCTTGCTCTTTCAATGATTCCTGTTTAATCAGTTGAGTTTTTGTTTTTTTTAATTTCTACTACTACAACTCTTATTTTGGACCACAACTCCTATCTGAAGTTATGCAAGGTATAATTGTAATTTTAGATTATTTTACTTTTCTTATTTGTATTTATTTATATTTTCAAAATGTTATACCATGGCATGCCTTGTGAATATAAACAATGAAAATCTAATCATAGCTGAAAACATTTTCAGAAATAAAATTTTTGAAATACTATTTTATAAATTTCTTTTCAAGTTTATTTATTTATTTTGAGAGAGAGAGAGAGAGAGAGAGAGCATGAGCAGGGGAAGAGCAGAGAGAGAATCCCAAGCAGGTTCCACTCTGTCAGTATGGAGCTGGATGCAGGGTTCAAACTCACTAAACCATGAGATCATGACCTGGGCCTGAACCAGGAGTCAGAGGCTCAACAGACTGAGCCACCCAAGCACCCCTTGTATTACTATTTTCTTTCTTTCTTTCTTTCTTTCTTTCTTTCTTTCTTTCTTCTTTCTGTTTTATTTATTTTTGAGAGAGAGACAGAGCATGAACTGGGAGGGGCAGAGAGAGAGGGAGACACAGAATCCAAAGCAGGCACCAGGATCTGAGCCATGTGGGGGCTTGAACACGTGAAACGCGAGATCTTGATTTGAGCTGAAGTTGGAGGCTTTACCGACTGATCCCCCCGGGGAACCCCGAAGGATGTTCTATAGACTGAATGTTTGTGTCCCCAAAATTCATATGTTGAAACTGGTTGCAAGTAGTTTTGCCATCAACGTCTTTGCTCTGCAAGCATTTTTGCCTCAAATGTTTTTGCTGCTTAACGAACTGGTTGTCAGGCAATTTTGCCATAAAAGACAAAAATCACAAAAAATGAAAGAGGGACATTCATTAAAAAGTGTATAATGAAACAAGAAAAAACGAATAACAAAATTTAAAAGACTATATTGCAAAATGCAAAATACTGGAGTATATCCGAAATGTATAGTGTAGGTTCATGGCAATAATGCCCAGATAACAGATTTTATTTTGTGAATTGTACCTAAGTACTTATCTTCAGAATCTTTCATTCATAGCATTGTACATTTTTTTTTTGCTTGTTGATTTATCTCCTTGTTCAGCATCATACTTTTTCTTTTTCTTTTTTTAAATTAATTTTATTTTTTAAAAATTTACATCCAAATTAGTTAGCACATAGTGCAACAATGATTTCCGGAGTAGATTCCTTAGTGCCCCTTACCCATTTAGCCCATCCCCCCTCCCACAACCCCTCCAGTAACCCTCAGTTTGTTCTCCATACTTATGAGTCTCTTCTGTTTTGTCCCCCTCCCTGTTTTTATATTATTTTTGTTTCCCTTCCTTTATGTTCATCTGTTTTGTCTCTTAAAGTCCTCATATGAGTGAAGTCAT